>NC_091217.1:30788615-30891313 GCF_040958095.1 Procambarus clarkii | reverse complement strand
TTGAGAAACTACAACTATATTTAGTCTGTGCTTGTGCCAGATTCAACACAATCACAGCCTAAATTGCTACCTAATGAAGGTTGGCAAAGATTATATTATGGTGCAGTAATGTGCAAATAATTGTGCTGTGTTTTTGGGTTTTTTGTATTTTATATAATATACACTTGTGTAATTATGTGTATAAGAAATTAAATGAACACAAAGGAATTAATTGTGTTTGGCAAGTATTCTACTGCCGTAAATATTACCTAACTCCTAAATGTACTCCTAATGGTGGAATAAAATATTATCAGGGTTAGTAATGATTAACTAGTATGAGATCAGTAATTTATATTAGTATACTGGATCCCTAAATGTTAATGATCCACTGACTTGAGTGAATCAGTAATTATAACATGGATTCAGGCTATAATGGACAGTCTGCTGACAGCCATATTGAAACATTCGTATAGCCTAAATGGTTAACACTTAATTGGTGTTAGTGATTAATATAAGGTTATGAGCTGTTGCTCTTGGTGACCTAAGGATTCTACTTCAGTATGAAGTGTAGGTCTAAATGTTGTGGGTAATTGGTTATGACCCACTAAAGCTATGTATAAGGTAGCTGTTAGTGTGATCTAGGCTAACTGATGTGTTACACTGTTAGTTGACACAATTAATTAAATAGTTAGTCTAGCTTCTATCACACAAGGATTAGTTATTAATGGTTAATATTTTAATTATAAATTTAATGCTTATCCGGTTCGATAAGGACCATAATGTGGGATATTTGGGCTTGATTCTGATTAATTAATAATTAAACTAGTAAATTAAATTACGAAGGACCACCCGCTTTTAAAGTAAAGAGGGAAACTGAGAATTTCAGATCATTAGATAAAATTCTAGAGAGAACCAGTGACTATGGATATAACTAGAAAGCATGATCATAAGAATAATTAATGGGCTGTATTATTAAAGAAACAAACCTCAAACACCTACATTGGGGGGTTATTACTGGAGGTAAGTACGTCCAGGAATCAGTGTGGTTCGTTCACTAATTCAAATAATAATAATCTAATCCTATAAATAATGCTGAATATAATATCATTCACATAAAGAAGAACATGAATATGAGCATAGTAATGAGTTACAGTAAATCACACATTAATATCAAACATTCTGAATAAATCAAATTGCGAGTAAATGGATAAAAAGAAATAAGCCTTAGCTTGTAGCAGATTCCTTTAGATAACCATGGAAGTCCTCTTAATCTCCAAGTCTGGTACACTGACGAATGGTACGGTTCAACATGGAGAAGACAGCATGAAGAATTCTTCTCTCGAGCTGCAAGATAAATAACTACCAGTAGCAATTGATTTAACTACTCAATTCATATTCAAAATTATTAATATCTACAGATGGAATTCTAATCACCTGTTATTAGGTGTTATCCCGCTGCTTGACGAACAATCACCCCGCTATTATTAGACCTGTAAATGATGCATCAAATAAAGGGTACTTAGCTGTGGGCACTGTATAAGTATTAAGATTGCCGTAATTTCGCATCCCAGGCTCCGGTGAACCTATCCTGGATTGTGATGCGTTTTAAGCTGGCTGATCACGTGTCGTCAGGAATCAAGTCTAGGGGTCCCTCATTTAACACCAGCACTAGTTGAAAATATTATCTGCAAGGTCGTTCACGCCTCACAGTGGCGGCTTTCATCTGAGGATGGATAACACCTGCCCGATTTGCTGGGCAATGGCGTCTTTTGTGAGTACGGTAAGCACAGTTCTGCCTCCTTTCGGCTCTGCACGTGTCCGCGTACGTACTGAAGGGGATGGCGTCCCTCCAACCCACGCCGAGTCGACGTTCATAACACAAATTATTGTCACGAACATTAATATTTCTCGCATTCACGCTTGAAGCTCTAAAGACTGGACGGGTTTATTATTTAGAGGAACGAAATATTATTATTTACCGATTTAAGAATAGTAAATATATAAGGGAGAGGAATTAATGTCTCCCCATGGCATTCATTGATGACGTTAACACTATCGCGAGGCAGACGCTATGATTCTAACGCTCTATTCGGCTTTTAGTTAGAGAACAATTCGTCTGCAATCAGTTGTCATACAGAATGCTTTAATTATGGAGAATCGTATTTAATTCTCACACAAATTGAATATAATGTGTTTTACTGTAAAGAAATCTGACGCAATACTGGCGTCAGGTGACGTGAGAATTCTAGTCTAATGCACAGATGAATTATTAGTACATGAGAATTCTACGAGTTGTTAATTTTACTTACTACAATATTTAGTATGGTTAGTAATAAGTAATGAGAATACAACAATGCTGTATTCGGTGTTGGAAATATCCAACATAACTCTGGGGGGAGGATCCTAGGGTCGCAGTGTACTGTGTTGTACTGACCTATCCCGAAGTGATATTAAGATTAATACATTAGTATGTTAGTACACACATAACGAACGTCCCGGATTTATTAAGGACTTACAAGAATTTGAGTCTTGCTATTTACATGTCAACTGAAACATATTGTTTGTAGCCTACAAAATATTTATAGAATTCAACTCTCCCAATTTAAACTAACAGAATCTACAGTGATGCGATATCCTGGGTCATAGTGACGTGTAATGTTTCGTTACGTGATATCACATCGTAGTTTCATCATAGTTATCTCAGTGGGATGTGAAGGAAATTACTCTTCTTCAGAGTTGTAATAGGCTTGCAGTTTCCTTAGTGGAAACATGCATGAAA
Source organism: Procambarus clarkii (assembly GCF_040958095.1). Classification (NCBI taxonomy): domain Eukaryota; kingdom Metazoa; phylum Arthropoda; class Malacostraca; order Decapoda; family Cambaridae; genus Procambarus; species Procambarus clarkii. The sequence continues at coordinate 30,888,555 of NC_091217.1, read as the reverse complement.
TAATGAAACATTAAATGATTAAGTTATCGGTAATCAGGAACACTCTAAAGCTCACAATAAACTCAACAACTAGGGTCGCAGTGACAAGTAATGGTGCATTACGTAGCTGCTGAATCGTAGGTAAACTCAGAATAAGTTCCTAAGAACTGATAACACTATTGTATGATTATACAGTAAATTAGTTATCTAATTTATTAGTTAGTTATTTATTTATTAGTTATCTGGGTCGCTGTGACTTGTAACTATTGAGTTACTAGACAATAACATCATGCAGCATCACGATCACCTCAAATTCAAATGAGGAAATTGAATTAAATGTGCACTGCCGTGCAGTAGTCATGCTGACTGATGGTACAACTAATTTGCTAACTAGCTAAAATAATAGAAAAGTAGAGAACTGAAAAGTTTATTCATTAAAATCAAGGAAAATTCTGAGTCGACAGTGAGATTAGTAGCCTAGTCATTCTGACTTATGAGCTAATTAAATGGCAGCTCATAGGCTTGACACTGTAAACTGGTTAATATGAAATCACCTTTACATGAATTTGAGTTTATTAAATCAGTCTCTATAAGTATAGTCAACTGTAATTAATGGTGAGTACAGATTAGGCTAGTACTCAGTTGACACTAACTAAGGTCCCTAAATCTACCTAAATAAATGGTTTGAATTTCTAACCAACCTAAGTAAGGGACTAAGCTAATTGTGAGCAAAAATGTACTTGAATTAACATTGTGAGCAGTATTGACCTCATTAACAGGTCGAGTTATATTGAACTCGTGAACATGGTGAGCTACAGTGAGCTCGTCAGCAGTGCTGACAGGGTGAGTTGCAGTGAACTCGTCAACAGTGTTGACAGGGTGAGCTACATTGAGCTCGTTAGCAGTGCTAACAGGGTGAGTTGCAGTGAACTCGTCAACAGTGTTGACAGGGTGAGCTCGTCAGCAGTGCTGACAGGGTGAGCTACAGTGAGCTCGTTAGCAGTGCTAACAGGGTGAGTTACAGTGAACTCGTCAACAGTGTTGACAGGGTGAGCTGCAGTGAGCTCGTCAGCAGTGCTGACAGGGTGAGCTACAGTGAGCTCGTTAGCAGTGCTAACAGGGTGAGTTGCATTGTACTCGTCAACAGTGTTGACAGGGTGAGCTGCAGTGAGCTCGTCAACAGTGCTGACAGGGTGAGCTACAGTGAGCTCGTTAGCAGTGCTAACAGGGTGAGTTGCATTGAACTCGTCAACAGTGTTGACAGGGTGAGCTACATTGAGCTCGTTAGCAGTGCTAACAGGGTGAGTTACAGTGAACTCGTCAACAGTGTTGACAGGGTGAGCTACAGTGAGCTCGTTAGCAGTGCTAACAGGGTGAGTTGCAGTGAACTCGTCAACAGTGTTGACAGGGTGAGCTACAGTGAGCTCGTTAACAGTTAACAGGGTGAGTTCAGTGAACTCGTCAACAGTGTTGACAGGGTGAACTCGTTAGCAGTGCAAACAGGGTGAGCTGCAGTGAGCTCGTTAACAGTTAACAGGGTGAGTTCAGTGAACTCGAATTAACGAGGTGGAGTTTTGTCATTCAATTGTCATGGCGAGCAATATTAAGCTCGTACGCATGGTGAACAAGTACTCATATTATTACGTTAATTCTAAGGTGAGCTATATTAAGCTCATGAAGCATGTTAATTAACAATGCTAATGTTTAACGATAATGCATTAAACATATTAGTTCTCTGAAAATTCACTTACATATTAGTAAGTTTGCAAGTTTGTTCGTGTTGCGCTCCTACACTAAATAAGCAGAAACGAAAGAAAAACAACTCAAACAATTAATGCAAGTATTTATCACTAACTCTTAGTGCAGAAAACATGGTATTAAGAAAGTTTTCTTGGCAAACCTTTAAGCGCAAGTATAGTGAACCGGTGGTCCTAGTGAATTTGTAATTAAATTCAGGAAATGCCAGTGGCATTAAGTGCTAGATTCTCTAGCCTAACATTATTAATTCCTAGGGAGTACTAGATTCTCTAGCCCAACATTACAATTTAACTAGGAAGACTGAGTGTGGTCAATTACTACTTGTCGAGAATAATTCTAGGTCTGCAGTGAATTCAATAGTTTGGTCGCTGTGACTTGTACTTGTTTTAGTACGGACCATTGGTTTTCACTGAGAGCTATGAAACATCTCGGCGAGTATCAATTGCACTACATTCAATCTGAGTTTATTACTCAGCTGTGTTTCTCCTTTTAGCTTGTTGCTGGCGAATTGATTTACTGCTGACTAATTTATTATTGTTGGCAGGCTTAGGCTTGTTCACATTCAGAACTTTACCAGTAAGTAAGTAGCCTCCTGCAGATTGGAGCATATTCATTCCCAATCGTTTAACATGTCCAGTTATGAACTGGTAATAGTAGTCGGCTCCTACTAGTACATCTACATTGTTAAGGCAGTCAGACATTAATTTGTTGTCAGCCAAATTAATTTCACGTTCCTGCAGGAAGTGGGCTGTGTACCCCAGACCCTTAATATTTAAGTCTAAAGGTATTTGATCTACAACAATGGCTTGAACAGCCTTGGCATGACTGCCTAGTCGTACAAGCGGTTGAACTACTGAGTATTCATGGGTTCCTCGATTTATCATGGACCCTGACAAGTTTAATTTTACCTGTCCTACTGGTTGTAAATTAAGTGCCTCTGCTGCCCTTTGAGTAATGAAAGTTCTCTGGGAACCTTGATCAAATAGTCCACGTATGGTGATCTTGGCTCCTCTGTTCTTCACTTGAAGTTGGGCAGTAGGCAAAGTAGCATCCACTTGAGATGCTTGTGAAGTTACGCTGTACACATCTCGCACCTTGCAGCACTGTACTGGTGTAGATTCTCTACGTCCTATTCTAGGATTGACATAATTAGTACTAACTAATTTGCACAGTGCAGGATGATGCTTGCCCCTTCTACACCTATTGCAGGTGTTCAGTGGGGTGTCACAGCTGTTAACATTATGTGGTTTGAGACACCTTGTACATTTGTGTAACTGTTTGAGTCGTCTGACTCTTGTGTCTCTATTAGGATAATTAGTACATTTGTACAGAGAATGTTTTTGATTGCAAAACAAGCACATTCCCCATCCTACAGATCGTTTAGGGGTTACCGGTTTAGGTAAAACAGTATTTGCAGGTGGTGATGGTTTTGATGCTTGCATTTGCTTGTTATTTATTCTCTTGTGAGTACTTGGTGTACTCTGGGGAACCATTAACAGGCTCTTGGGAGTGCTCTTTGGAATATTAGGTCTCTTAGGAGCACCTGTGGGACTCTTAGGCCTCACTGATGAATCAGTGTTTGACTGATTCTGGTTACATGGATTATTAGCAGTGCTCTTTGGACTATAAGGTCTCTTAGGAGCACCTGTGGGACTCTTAGGCCTCACTGATGAATCAGTATTTGACTGATTGTTGTTACATTGAGTATTAGCACCTTGGTTACCTAGTGACAGTGTTACTTTAGGAGTTTCAGGCAAGGAAACTGATGTAGGTACAGTTTTGGTGCATTCAGATTTAGCATTAATTGCTTGGTCTGCTGTATGATTGCTCATATTACGCAAACCTGTAAATATATCCTGCATTGACAGGGTATTACCATTCTGGCATACATATAATTTATTAAGTGTGTCACCAGACAATTTTCTTTGGATGAAAATTTTAGTAAGTCTCTCAGTAGTTGGGTGATCCACCTCTTTACTGAAAGAATTTATCAGGGACTCAAGCTGAAAACTAAAGTCTTGTAAAGAGTCAACTGATTGCTCTGGTGAAGATAAATTTAATAATTGGTGCACAAGGTTTATAATAGTCTTCTCATTGTTAGCACTTACTTTAGAAGGCTGTTGTGAGCAATTGTGACCATTACTTGTGTTGCTTAAGGCTTCTTGTTTAGCCTCAGCTTTGATTACAGCTTCGGCTGCTGCTGCAGCATTAGCTTTATCATTTTCTGGTTCAGATTCACTGATCATTGCAGCTTCACTTGTTTCATCTGCAGCTTCATTTGTTTCTCTGGGTTCTGGTGATAAGCTAGTTAATTCAGTAGCATTATGTATCGAACTTATAGAATCCAGGGAACATTGAGAAGAGTGGTCTGAAAGTTGATCAGACTCTGTAAACAAATCATCACATGAAGCTGTATTAGATGAGAGGTTAGAAAATGAAGGTTGATCTTCAGTTGTTGATCTTGTATAGTGATCAGCATTGATTAGAGGATTCTCCTCGTCTTGATTTAGCTCAAGTATTTCATCTGAGCTGAGTGTTAACTTGGATACAGGTCTATTAATGATCCCACCCACTCGGGAATATCTTGCTTCGCAAGCACCTCCTTATATCGGTCTAAACTGGTTTGAACAGAATGTTCATAGTTATCGAGATCAGATTCTGTTAGACGTAAGTGGTCTGAGACAGTATGACCGACTTGGAGTAAATTCCTGTGGGACTCGATTACAGTCTTGATATAGTCATATTTTTGGCTGGCGATCCTTATGGAACTTGCTAGTCTGTAGACGTCACCTGGGTCAGTTTCGACACAGAAATGACATTTCATAAGCAGTTTTCCTAAAGGACCTTGAAGAGCTGTCAAGAATCTTGCGTTCCTTTCTAAAGGATTCATTCTTGCGGTAAATTGAGCCTGATAGGGCTTATGTAGCTAGTGGTATAGCTATGGTGTCTGCTCCTTGATGCAGAGCAGGTATAATTATTGACAGCCTGATAGGGCTTATGTAGCTAGTGGTATAGCTATAGTCTGCTCCTTGATGCAGAGTAGGTATAATTATTGACAGCCTGATAGGGCTTATGTAGCTAGTGGTATAGCTATAGTCTGCTCCTTGATGCAGAGCAGGTATAAGTATTGACAGCCTGATATTTCTTGAGGCTGGTTGTAATTTACCTCATTTAGAGGTTAGCTGCCTACCTAATAATAAGCAACTAAGGTTTGAGTGGTACCTTGGTCTCACTACAGGTGTTCCTCAGCTTAGCTCTTCTAAATCAGCCTCGGATGGGTAGTAGACTTACAGTAACACTCAAAGACATACATAGAAATATGCAATAAAATAATTACACAATAAATGGTTAATCCCACCCTTGATAAAATCAGCACAAAAGAATAATATATGTGTCACTAACTAGCTCAAGCCTAGTCGTGAGAATTTCTACTTGAGAAACTACAACTATATTTAGTCTGTGCTTGTGCCAGATTCAACACAATCACAGCCTAAATTGCTACCTAATGAAGGTTGGCAAAGATTATATTATGGTGCAGTAATGTTAATGATCCACTGACTTGAGTGAATCAGTAATTATAACATGGATTCAGGCTATAATGGACAGTCTGCTGACAGCCATATTGAAACATTCGTATAGCCTAAATGGTTAACACTTAATTGGTGTTAGTGATTAATATAAGGTTATGAGCTGTTGCTCTTGGTGACCTAAGGATTCTACTTCAGTATGAAGTGTAGGTCTAAATGTTGTGGGTAATTGGTTATGACCCACTAAAGCTATGTATAAGGTAGCTGTTAGTGTGATCTAGGCTAACTGATGTGTTACACTGTTAGTTGACACAATTAATTAAATAGTTAGTCTAGCTTCTATCACACAAGGATTAGTTATTAATGGTTAATATTTTAATTATAAATTTAATGCTTATCCGGTTCGATAAGGACCATAATGTGGGATATTTGGGCTTGATTCTGATTAATTAATAATTAAACTAGTAAATTAAATTACGAAGGACCACCCGCTTTTAAAGTAAAGAGAGAAACTGAGAATTTCAGATCATTAGATAAAATTCTAGAGAGAACCAGTGACTATGGATAAAACTAGAAAGCATGATCATAAGAATAATTAATGGGCTGTATTATTAAAGAAACAAACCTCAAACACCTACATTGGGGGGATATTACTGGAGGTAAGTACGTCCAGGAATCAGTGTGGTTCGTTCACTAATTATATTAATAATAATCTAATCCTATAAATAATGCTGAATATAATATCATTCACATAAAGAAGAACATGAATATGAGCATAGTAATGAGTTACAGTAAATCACACATTAATATCAAACATTCTGAATAAATCAAATTGCGAGTAAATGGATAAAACGAAATAAGCCTTAGCTTGTAGCAGATTCCTTTAGATAACCATGGAAGTCCTCTTAATCTCCAAGTCTGGTACACTGACGAATGGTACGGTTCAACATGGAGAAGACAGCATGAAGAATTCTTCTCTCGAGCTGCAAGATAAATAACTACCAGTAGCAATTGATTTAACTACTCAATTCATATTCAAAATTATTAATATCTACAGATGGAATTCTAATCACCTGTTATTAGGTGTTATCCCGCTGCTTGACGAACAATCACCCCGCTATTATTAGACCTGTAAATGATGCATCAAATAAAGGGTACTTAGCTGTGGGCACTGTATAAGTATTAAGATTGCCGTAATTTCGCATCCCAGGCTCCGGTGAACCTATCCTGGATTGTGATGCGTTTCAAGCTGGCTGATCACGTGTCGTCAGGAACCAAGTCTAGGGGTCCCTCATTTAACACCAGCACTAGTTGAAAATATTATCTGCAAGGTCGTTCACGCCTCACAGTGGCGGCTTTCATCTGAGGATGGATAACACCTGCCCGATTTGCTGGGCAATGGCGTCTTTTGTGAGTACGGTAAGCACAGTTCTGCCTCCTTTCGGCTCTGCACGTGTCCGCGTACGTACTGAAGGGGATGGCGTCCCTCCAACCCATGCCGAGTCGACGTTCATAACACAAATTATTGTCACGAACATTAATATTTCTCGCATTTGCGCTTGAAACTCTAAAGACTGGACGGGTTTATTATTTAGAGGAACGAAATATTATTATTTACCGATTTAAGAATAGTAAATATATAAGGGAGAGGAATTAATGTCTCCCCATGGCATTCATTGATGACGTTAACACTATCGCGAGGTAGACGCTATGATTCTAACGCTCTATTCGGCTTTTAGTTAGAGAACAATTTGTCTGCAATCAGTTGTCATACAGAATGCTTTAATTATGGAGAATCGTATTTAATTCTCACACAAATTGAATATAATGTGTTTTACTGTAAAGAAATCTGACGCAATACTGGCGTCAGGTGACGTGAGAATTCTAGCCAAATGCACAGATGAATTATTAGTACATTAGAATTCTACGAGTTGTTAATTTTACTTACTACAATATTTAAATCATATATATTGAATATTTCAATATTCAGTCTTTAAATCTTTGCGCCGTATAAGATTTAATGAGGCATTAATGATTCAACAAATTTTACTCCATTAAACATTGGATGCGGGAAGATTTTACTCAGTCTGAGCATACTCCATTGTAAATTGTGTTAAGAACATTTATATTGCGACATGGAATTGATAAGCTCTTTATTTTGAGGATGGAATGCAAACATAGTGTATAATATAGTAAATGTTTGAATTGAGATTCCCACCAAAGTTTCCCTCAACGAGACAAATGTTGCCAATACGCCAATATCCGTCAGAAGGCTCCCTCGCATGGTTCTCTCAGGCAGCAGGTTACCCGTGCGGAAAATGACACCAACACCGAGTCTACCCTATATATATCGAATACGTTAAGGTGATGTCGTTACATCGTTCAAATTAGTTTCAAATGGTCCGTCAGAAGGCTCCTTCGCATGGTTCACTCAGACAGCAGGTTACCCATGCGGAAAATGTCAGCGACACCGAGTCTACCCTATATATATCTAATACGTTAAGGTGATGTCGTTACATCGTTCAAATTAGTTTCAAATGGTCGCCCAATAAGCACCCTGCTCTGAACATATAAAGAAAAAGTTTGATGTACCACACCCAATTTCTGCAGAAAGGTATTTTTTTCGGCTCGATTTTCTCCAGAATAAGCACATCTAAGTGAGGTGAGCACATGATCGCGAATGCACCGTAACCGCGCAGTTACAAACACGTTGCATTAAGGGAAAATACTGGAGCCAAAAAACGAAAATTGAAACATTTGCTCCTTTTCTCTCGAAACAACGAGACACTATGTCGACAATTCGTCAATACTCGTCTGTAGGCTCCTTCGCATGGTTCTCTAAAACAGCAGATTACCCATGAGGATTGTGCAAAAAACACCGAGTCTACCCTATATGTATCGATTACGTTAAGGTCATGTCATTAAATCGTTCATTTGAGTTTCAAATGTTCGGCCAGTAAGCACCCTGCTCAGAACATATAACGAAAAAGTGTGATGTACCACATTCGATTTCTGGAGAAAGGTAAATTTTTCGGCTCGATTTCCTCCAGAATAAGCACATCCAAGTGAGGTGAGCACATGATCGCGACCGCACCGGAAACGAGAACTAGCACCTTGCATTGAGGGAAAAGACTGGAGCCTAAAAACAAAATAATGGGAAACATTTGCTCCTTTTCTCTGGCAACAACGAGACACTATGTCGACAATTCGTCAATACTCGTCTGTAGGCTCCTTCGCATGGTTCTCTAAAACAGCAGTTTACACATGAGGAATGTGCAAAAAACACCGAGTCTACCTATATTTATCGAATACGTTAAGGGGATGTCATTACATCGTTCATTTGAGTTTCAAATGTTCGGCCAGGATGGGATGCAAACATAGTGTATAATATAGTTTATGTTTGAATTGAGATTCCCACCAAAGTTTACCACAACGAAACCAATGTTGCCAATACGCCAGTATCTGTCCGAAGGCTACCTCGCATGGTTCTCTCAGACAGCAGGTTACCCGTGCGGAAAATGACACCAACACCGAGTCTACACTATATATATCGAATACGTTAAGGTGATGTCGTTACATCGTTCAAATGAGTTTCAAATGGTCGCCCAATAAGCACCCTGCTCTGAACATATAAAGAACACTTAGTAAGCCAACCAGAGGCTTAGGGCCCGCGCAGGAATATCCCTCCTAAAAAAATTCTTTTAATAAAGCATAGTACTTCAGCTTTGCACCTTACATGTGCATACCTCACCGATTGCAATTCATCCACTTTTCATGGTGTTGTATTCAGTGTATTTTGAACTTTGTTTTTGAAGTCTTTAAATCTTTGCGCTGCATAAGATTTAATGAGGCATTAATGATTCAACAAATTTTACTCCATTAAACATTGGATGAGGGAAGTTTTTACTCAGTCTAAGCATACTCCATTGTGAATTGTGTTAAGAACATTTATATTGCGACATGGAATTGATAAGCTCTTTATTTTGAGGAAGGAATGCAAACATAGTGTATAATATAGTTAATGTTTGAATTGAGATTCCCACCAAAGTTTCCCACAACGAGACAAATGTTGCAATACGCCAATATCCGTCAGAAGGCTCCCTCGCATGGTTCTCTCAGACAGCAGGTTACCCGTGCGGAAAATGACAGCGACACCGAGTCTACCCTATATATATCTAATACGTTAAGGTGATGTCGTTACATCGTTCAAATTAGTTTCAAATGGTCGCCCAATAAGCACCCTTCTCTGAACATATAAAGAAAAAGTCTGATGTACCACAACCGATTTCTGCAGAAAGGTAAATTTTTCGGCTCGATTTTCTCCTGAATAAGCACATCTAAGTGAGGTGAGCACATGATCGCGAATGCACCGTAACCGAGAACAAACACCTTGCATTAAGGGAAAATACTGAAGCCAAAAAACGAAAATTGAAACATTTGCTCCTTTTCTCTCGAAACAACGAGACACTATGTCGACAATTCGTCAATACTCGTCTGTAGGCTACTTCGCATGGTTCTCTAAAACAGCAGTTTACACATGAGGAATGTGCAAAAAACACCGAGTCTACCTATATTTATCGAATACGTTAAGGGGATGTCATTATATCGTTCATTTGAGTTTCAAATGTTCGGCCAGGATGGGATGCAAACATAGTGTATAATACAGTTTATGTTTGAATTGAGATTCCCACCAAAGTTTACCACAACGAAACAAATGTTGCCAATGCGCCAATATCCGCCAGAAGGCTACCTCGCATGGTTCTCTCAGACAGCAGGTTACCCGTGCGGAAAATGACATAAACACCGAGTCTACCCTATATATATCGAATACGTTAAGGTGATGTCGTTATATCGTTCAAATGAGTTTCAAATGGTCGCCCAATAAGCACCCTGCTCTGAACATATAAAGAACACTTAGTAAGCCAACCAGAGGCTTAGGGCCCGCGCAGGAATATCCCTCCTAAAAAAATTCTTTTAATAAAGCATAGTACTTCAGCTTTGCACCTTACATGTGCATACCTCACCGATTGCAATTCATCCACTTTTCATGGTGTTGTATTCAGTGTATTTTGAACTTTGTTTTTGAAGTCTTTAAATCTTTGCGCTGCATAAGATTTAATGAGGCATTAATGATTCAACAAATTTTACTACATTAAACATTGGATGAGGGACGTTTTTACTCAGTCTAAGCATACTCCATTGTGAATTGTGTTAAGAACATTTATATTGCGACATGGAATTGATAAGCTCTTTATTTTGAGGATGGGATGCAAACATAGTGTATAATATAGTAAATGTTTGAATTGAGATTCCCACCAAAGTTTCCCACAACGAGACAAATGTTGCCAATACGCCAATATCCGTCAGAAGGCTCCCTCGCATGGTTCTCTCAGACAGCAGGTTACCCGTGCGGAAAATGACAGCGACACCGAGTCTACCCTATATATATATCTAATACGTTAAGGTGATGTCCTTACATCGTTCAAATTAGTTTCAAATGGTCGCCCAATAAGCACCCTGCTCCGAACATATAAAGAAAAAGTCTGATGTACCACACCCGATTTCTGCAGGAAGGTAAATTTTTCGGCTCGATTTTCTCCAGAATATGCACATCTAAGTGAGGTGAGCACATGATCGCGACCGCACCGGAAACGAGAACTAGCACCTTGCATTGAGGGAAAAGACTGGAGCCTAAAAACAAAATAATGGGAAACATTTGCTCCTTTTCTCTCGAAACAACGAGACACTATGTCGACAATTCGTCAATACTCGTCTGTAGGCTCCTTCGCATGGTTCTCTAAAACAGCAGATTACACATGAGGAATGTGCAAAAACACCGAGTCTACCCTATATGTATCGAAAACGTTAAGGTGATGTCATTACATCGTTCATTTGAGTTTCAAATGTTCGGCCAGGATGGGATGCAAACATTGTGTATAATATAGTTTATGTTCGAATTGAGATTCCCACCAAAGTTTACCAAAACGAAACAAATGTTGCCAATACGCCAGTATCTGTCAGAAGGCTACCTCGCATGGTTCAACCAATATCCGTCAGACAGCAACACCCGTGCGGAAAATGACACCAACACCGAGTCTACCCTATATATATCGAATACGTTAAGGTGATGTCGTTACATCGTTCAAATGAGTTTCAAATGGTCGCCCAATAAGCACCCTGCTCTGAACATATAAAGAACACTTAGTAAGCCATCCAGAGGCTTAGGGCCCGCGCAGGAATATCCCTCCTAAAAAAATTCTTTTAATAAAGCACAGTACTTCAGTTTTGCAGCTTACATGTGCATACCTCACCGATTGCAATTCATCCACTTTTCATGGTGTTGTATTCAGTGTATTTTGAACTTTGTATTTGAAGTCTTTAAATCTTTGCGCTGCATAAGATTTAATGAGGCATTAATGATTCAACACATTTTACTCCATTAAACATTGGATGAGGGAAGTTTTTACTCAGTCTAAGCATACTCCATTGAGAATTGTGTTAGGAACATTTATATTGCGACATGGAATTGATAAGCTCTTTATTTTGAGGATGGGATGCAAACATAGTGTATAATATAGTTAATGTTTGAATTGAGATTCCCACCAAAGTTTCCCACAACGAGACAAATGTTGCCAATACGCCAATATCCGTCAGAAGGCTTCCCGGCATGGTTCTTTCAGACAGCAGGTTACCCGTGCGGAAAATGACACCAACACCGAGCCTACCCTAGATATATCGAATACGTTAAGGTGATGTCGTTACATCGTTCAAATGAGTTTCAAATGGTCGCCCAATAAGCACCCTGCTCTGAACATATAAAGAACACTTAGTAAGCCAACCAGAGGCTTAGGGCCCGCGCAGGAATATCCCTCCTAAAAAAATTCTTTTAATAAAGCATAGTACTTCAGCTTTGCACCTTACATGTGCATACCTCACCGATTGCAATTCATCCACTTTTCATGGTGTTGTATTCAGTGTATTTTGAACTTTGTTTTTGAAGTCTTTAAATCTTTGCGCTGCATAAGATTTAATGAGGCATTAATGATTCAACAAATTTTACTACATTAAACATTGGATGAGGGACGTTTTTACTCAGTCTAAGCATACTCCATTGTGAATTGTGTTAAGAACATTTATATTGCGACATGGAATTGATAAGCTCTTTATTTTGAGGATGGGATGCAAACATAGTGTATAATATAGTAAATGTTTGAATTGAGATTCCCACCAAAGTTTCCCACAACGAGACAAATGTTGCCAATACGCCAATATCCGTCAGAAGGCTCCCTCGCATGGTTCTCTCAGACAGCAGGTTACCCGTGCGGAAAATGACAGCGACACCGAGTCTACCCTATATATATATCTAATACGTTAAGGTGATGTCCTTACATCGTTCAAATTAGTTTCAAATGGTCGCCCAATAAGCACCCTGCTCCGAACATATAAAGAAAAAGTCTGATGTACCACACCCGATTTCTGCAGGAAGGTAAATTTTTCGGCTCGATTTTCTCCAGAATATGCACATCTAAGTGAGGTGAGCACATGATCGCGACCGCACCGGAAACGAGAACTAGCACCTTGCATTGAGGGAAAAGACTGGAGCCTAAAAACAAAATAATGGGAAACATTTGCTCCTTTTCTCTCGAAACAACGAGACACTATGTCGACAATTCGTCAATACTCGTCTGTAGGCTCCTTCGCATGGTTCTCTAAAACAGCAGATTACACATGAGGAATGTGCAAAAACACCGAGTCTACCCTATATGTATCGAAAACGTTAAGGTGATGTCATTACATCGTTCATTTGAGTTTCAAATGTTCGGCCAGGATGGGATGCAAACATTGTGTATAATATAGTTTATGTTCGAATTGAGATTCCCACCAAAGTTTACCAAAACGAAACAAATGTTGCCAATACGCCAGTATCTGTCAGAAGGCTACCTCGCATGGTTCAACCAATATCCGTCAGACAGCAACACCCGTGCGGAAAATGACACCAACACCGAGTCTACCCTATATATATCGAATACGTTAAGGTGATGTCGTTACATCGTTCAAATGAGTTTCAAATGGTCGCCCAATAAGCACCCTGCTCTGAACATATAAAGAACACTTAGTAAGCCATCCAGAGGCTTAGGGCCCGCGCAGGAATATCCCTCCTAAAAAAATTCTTTTAATAAAGCACAGTACTTCAGTTTTGCAGCTTACATGTGCATACCTCACCGATTGCAATTCATCCACTTTTCATGGTGTTGTATTCAGTGTATTTTGAACTTTGTATTTGAAGTCTTTAAATCTTTGCGCTGCATAAGATTTAATGAGGCATTAATGATTCAACACATTTTACTCCATTAAACATTGGATGAGGGAAGTTTTTACTCAGTCTAAGCATACTCCATTGAGAATTGTGTTAGGAACATTTATATTGCGACATGGAATTGATAAGCTCTTTATTTTGAGGATGGGATGCAAACATAGTGTATAATATAGTTAATGTTTGAATTGAGATTCCCACCAAAGTTTCCCACAACGAGACAAATGTTGCCAATACGCCAATATCCGTCAGAAGGCTTCCCGGCATGGTTCTTTCAGACAGCAGGTTACCCGTGCGGAAAATGACACCAACACCGAGCCTACCCTAGATATATCGAATACGTTAAGGTGATGTCGTTACATCGTTCAAATTAGTTTCAAATGGTCGCCCAATAAGCACCCTGCTCTGAACATATAAAGAAAAAGTCTGATGTACCACACCCGATTTCTGGAGAAAGGTAAATTTTTCGGCTCGATTTTCTCCAGAATAAGCACATCTAAGTGAGGTGAGCACATGATCGCGACTGCACCGGAAACGAGAACTAGCACCTTACATTAAGGGAAAAGACTGGAGCCTAAAAACAAAATAATAGGAAACATTTGCTCCTTTTCTCTGGCAACAACGAGACACTATGTCGACAATTCGTCAATACTCGTCTGTAGGCTCCTTCGCATTGTTCTCTAAAACAGCAGATTACCCACGAGGAATGTGCAAAAAACACCGAGTCTACCCTATATGTATCGATTATGTTAAGGTCATGTCATTAAATCGTTCATTTGAGTTTCAAATGTTCGGCCAGTAAGCACCCTGCTCTGAACATACAACGAAAAAGTGTGATGTACCACATCCGATTTCTAGAGAAAGGTAAATTTTTCGGTTCGATTTCCTCCAGAATAAGCACATCTAAGTGAGGTGAGCACATGTTCGCGACCGCACCGGAAACGAGAACTAGCACCTTGCATTGAGGGAAAAGACTGAAGCCTAAAAACAAAATAATATGAAACATTTGCTCCTTTTCTCTGGCAACAACAAATGTTGCCAATACGCCAGTATCCGTCAGAAGGCTCCCTCGCATGATTCTCTCAGACAGCAGGTTACCCGTGCGGAAAATGACACCAACACCGAGTCTACCCTATATATATCGAATACGTTAAGGTGATGTCGTTACATCGTTCAAATGAGTTTCAAATGGTCGCCCAATAAGCACCCTGCACTGAAAATATAAAGAACACTTAGTAAGCCAAGCAGAGGCTTAGGGCCTGCGCAGGAATATCCCTCCTAAAAAAAATCTTTTAATAAAGCACAGTACTTCAGCTTTGCAGCTTACATGTGCATACCTAAACCGATTGCATTTCATCCACTTTTCATGGTGTTGTATTCAGTGTATATTGAACTTTGTATTTGAAGTCTCTAAATCTTTGCGCTGCATAAGATTTAATGAGGCATTAATAATTCAACAAATTTACTCCATTAAACATTGGATGAGGGAAGTTTTTACTCAGTCTAAGCATACTCCATTGTGAATTGTGTTAAGAACATTTATATTGCGACATGGAATTGATAAGCTCTTTATTTTGAGGATGGGATGCAAACATAGTGTATAATATAGTAAATGTTTGAATTGAGATTCCCACCAAAGTTTCCCACAACGAGACAAATGTTGCCAATACGCCAATATCCGTCAGAAGGCTCCCTCGCATGGTTCTCTCAGACAGCAGGTTACCCGTGCGGAAAATGACAGCGACACCGAGTCTACCCTATATATATATCTAATACATTAAGGTGATGTCCTTACATCGTTCAAATTAGTTTCAAATGGTCGCCCAATAAGCACCCTGCTCCGAACATATAAAGAAAAAGTCTGATGTACCACACCCGATTTCTGCAGGAAGGTAAATTTTTCGGCTCGATTTTCTCCAGAATATGCACATCTAAGTGAGGTGAGCACATGATCGCGACCGCACCGGAAACGAGAACTAGCACCTTGCATTGAGGGAAAAGACTGGAGCCTAAAAACAAAATAATGGGAAACATTTGCTCCTTTTCTCTCGAAACAACGAGACACTATGTCGACAATTCGTCAATACTCGTCTGTAGGCTCCTTCGCATGGTTCTCTAAAACAGCAGATTACACATGAGGAATGTGCAAAAACACCGAGTCTACCCTATATGTATCGAAAACGTTAAGGTGATGTCATTACATCGTTCATTTGAGTTTCAAATGTTCGGCCAGGATGGGATGCAAACATTGTGTATAATATAGTTTATGTTCGAATTGAGATTCCCACCAAAGTTTACCAAAACGAAACAAATGTTGCCAATACGCCAGTATCTGTCAGAAGGCTACCTCGCATGGTTCAACCAATATCCGTCAGACAGCAGGTTACCCGTGCGGAAAATGACACCAACACCGAGTCTACCCTATATATATCGAATACGTTAAGGTGATGTCGTTACATCGTTCAAATGAGTTTCAAATAGTCGCCCAATAAGCACCCTGCTCTGAACATATAAAGAACACTTAGTAAGCCATCCAGAGGCTTAGGGCCCGCGCAGGAATATCCCTCCTAAAAAAATTCTTTTAATAAAGCACAGTACTTCAGTTTTGCAGCTTACATGTGCATACCTCACCGATTGCAATTCATCCACTTTTCATGGTGTTGTATTCAGTTTATTTTGAACTTTGTATTTGAAGTCTTTAAATCTTTGCGCTGCATAAGATTTAATGAGGCATTAATGATTCAACACATTTTACTCCATTAAACATTGGATGAGGGAAGTTTTTACTCAGTCTAAGCATACTCCATTGTGAATTGTGTTAAGAACATTTATATTGTGACATGGAATTGATAAGCTCTTTATTTTGGGGATGGGATGTAAACATAGTGTATAATATAGTTAATGTTTGAATTGAGATTCCCACCAAAGTTTCCCACAACGAGACAAATGTTGCCAATACGCCAATATCCGTCAGAAGGCTCCCTCGCATGGTTCTCTCAGACAGCAAGTTACCCGTGCGGAAAATGACAGCGACACCGAGTCTACCCTATATATATCTAATACGTTATGGTGATGTCGTTACATCGTTCAAATTAGTTTCAAATGGTCGCCCAATAAGCACCCTGCTCTGAACATATAAAGAAAAATTCTGATGTACTTTCAGAGGCTCAAGAGAGTGTTGCAGAGGATCAAGAGAGGGATGCAGAGGCTCAAGAGAGTGATGCAGAGGCTCAAGAGAGGGATGCAGAGGCTCAAGAGAGTGATGCAGAGGCTCAAGAGAGTTATTCAGAGGCTCAAGCGAGTGATGCAGGGCTTACGAAAATGATGAAGAGGATAAAGAGACGGATGCAGAGGCTGAAGAGAGTGATGCAGAGGCTCAAGAGAGGGATTCAGAGGCTAAAGAGAGTGATTCAGAGGCTTACGAGAGCAATGCAGAGGCTTAAGTGAGTGATGCAAAGGCTTATGAGAGGGATGCAGAGGCTCAAGAGAGGGATGCAGATGCTCCAGAGAGGGATGCAGAGGCTCAAGAGAGTGATGCAGAGGCTGAAGAGAGAGATGCAGAGGCTTAAGAGAGTGATGCAGAGGATCAGGAGAGTGTTGCAGAGGCTCAAGAGAGGGATGCAGAGGCTCAAGAGAGTGATGCAGAGGCTCAAGAGAGGGATTCAGAGGCTCAAGAGAGTTAAACAGAGGATCAAGAGAGTGATGCAGAGGCTTACGAGAGTGATGCAGAGGCTTAAGAGAGTGATGCAGAGGCCTAAGAGAGGGGTGCTGAGGCTGAAGAGAGTGATGCAGTGGCTAAGGAGAGTTTTGCAGAGGCTCAAGAGAGGGATGCAGAGGCTCAAGAGAGTTATGCAGAGGCTCAAGCGAGTGATGCTGAGGCTTACAAGAGGGATGCAGAGGCTCAAAAGAGCCTTGTAAAGGCTCAAGAGTGTGATGCAGAGGCTCAAGAGAGTGATGCACAGGCTCAAGAGAGTGATGCAGAGGCTTAGGAGAATGATGCAGAGGCTCAAGAGAGGGATGCAGAGGCTGAAGAGAGTGATGCAGAAGCTCAATAGAGTGATGCAGAGGCACACGAGAATGATGTAGAGGCTTATGAGAGGGATGCAGAGGCTTATGAGAGGGATGCAGAGGCTCAAGAGAATGATGCAGGGGCTCAAGAGAATGATACAGAGGCTTATGAGAAGGATGCAGAGGCTGAAGAGAATGATGGAGAAGCTTAAGAGAGGGTTGCAGACGCTGAAGAGAATGATGCAGAGGCTTAAAAGAGTGATGCAGAGGCTCAGGAAAGTGATGCAGAGGCTCAAGAGAATAATGCAGAGGCTCAAAAGAATGATGCAGAGGCTTAAGAGAGTGATGCAGAGGCTGAAGAGAATGATGCAGTGGCTTAAGAGAGGGATGAAGAGACTCAAGAGAGTGATGCAGAGGCTCAAGACAGGGGATGCAGAGGCTTAAGAGAGGGATGCAGAGGCTTAAGAGTGTGATGCAAAGGCTCAAGAGAGGGATGCAGAGGCTCATGAGAGGGATGCTGAGGCTCAAGTGAGGGATGGAGAGGCTTAGGAGAATGATTCAGAGGCTCAAGAGTGGGATGCAGAGGCTCAAGAGAGTGATGCCGAGGCTCAAGAGAGTGATGCAGAGGCTCAAGAGAGTGATGCAGAGGCTCAAGAGAGGGATGCAGAGGCTCAAGATAGTGATGCAGAGGCTCACGACAGTGATGCAGAGGCTTAAGAGAGTGATGCACTGTTGCACTATCACGATGCACTATCTGAGAGAGAATGCACTGTTCTGCTCTGAACATATAAAGAACACTTAGTAAGCCAACCAGAGGCTTAGGGCCCGCGCAGGAATATCCCTTCTAAAAAAATTCTTTTAATAAAGCACAGTACTTCAGCTTTGCAGCTTACATGTGCATACCTCACCGATTGCAATTCATCCACTTTTCATAGTGTTGTATTCAGTGTATTTTGAACTTTGTATTTGAAGTCTTTAAATCTTTGCGTTGCATAAGATTTAATGAGGCATTAATGATTCAACAAATTTTACTCCATTAAACATTCGATGAGGGAAGTTTTTACTCAGTCTAAGCATACTCCATTGTGAATTGTGTTAAGAACATTTATATTGCGACATGGAATTGATAAGCTCTTTATTTTGAGGATGGAATGAAAACATAGTGTATAATATAGTTAATGTTTGAATTGAGATTCCCACCAAAGTTTGCCACAACGAGACAAATGTTGCCAATACGCCCATATCCGTCAGAAGGCTCCCTCGCATGGTTCTCTCAGACAGCAGGTTACCCGTGCGGAAAATGACAGCGACACCGAGTCTACAATGTATATATCTAATACGTTAATGTGATGTCGTTACATCGTTCAAATTAGTTTCAAATGGTCCGTCAGAAGGCTCCTTCGCATGGTTTTCTCAGACAGCAGGTTACCCGTGCGGAAAATGACAGCGACACCGAGTCTACCCTATATATATCTAATACGTTAAGGTGATGTCGTTACATCGTTCAAATTTGTTTCAAATGGTCGCCCAATAAGCACCCTGCTCTGAACATATAAAGAAAAAGTCTGATGTACCACAACCGATTTCTGCAGAAAGGTAAATTTTTCGGCTCGATTTTCTCCTGAATAAGCACATCTAAGTGAGGTGAGCACATGATCGCGAATGCACCGTAACCGAGAACAAACACCTTGCATTAAGGGAAAATACTGGAGCCAAAAAACGAAAATTGAAACATTTGCTCCTTTTCTCTCGAAACAACGAGACACTATGTCGACAATTCGTCAATACTCGTCTGTAGGCTACTTCGCATGGTTCTCTAAAACAGCAGATTACCCATCAGGAATGTGCAAAAACACCGAGTCTACCCTATATGTATCGATTACGTTAAGGTCATGTCATTAAATCGTTCATTTGAGTTTCAAATGTTCGGCCAGTAAGCACCCTGCTCAGAACATATAACGAAAAAGTGTGATGTACCACATCCGATTTCTGGAGAAAGGTAAATTTTTCGGCTCGATTTCCTCCAGAATAAGCACATCTAAGTGAGGTGAGCACATGATCGCGACCGCACCGGAAACGAGAACTAGCACCTTGCATTGAGAGAAAAGACTGGAGCCTAAAAACAAAATAATCGGACATTATTTGCATTTGCTCCTTTTCTCTGGCAACAACGAGACACTATGTCGACAATTCGTCTGTTGGCTCCTTCGCATGGTTCTCTAAAACAGCAGATTAACAATGCGGAATGTGCAGAAAACAACGAGTCTACCCTATATGTATCGAATACGTTAAGGTGGTGTCATTACATCGTTCATTTGAGTTTCAAAAGTTCGGCCAGGATGGGATGCAAACAGTGTATAATATAGTTTATGTTTGAGTTGAGATTCCCACCAAAGTTTCCCACAACGAGACAAATGTTGCCAATACGCCAATATCCGTCAGAAGGCTCCCTGGCATGGTTCTCTCAGACAGCAGGTTACCCGTGCGGAAAATGACACTAACACCAAGTCTACCCTATATATATCGAATACGTTAAGGTGATGTCGTTATATCGTTCAAATGAGTTTCAAATGGTCGCCCAATAAGCACCCTGCTCTGAACATATAAAGAACACTTAGTAAGCCAACCAGAGGCTTAGGGCCCGCGCAGGAATATCCCTCCTAAAAAAATTCTTTTAATAAAGCATAGTACTTCAGCTTTGCACCTTACATGTGCATACCTCACCGATTGCAATTCATCCACTTTTCATGGTGTTGTATTCAGTGTATTTTGAACTTTGTTTTTGAAGTCTTTAAATCTTTGCGCTGCATAAGATTTAATGAGGCATTAATGATTCAACAAATTTTACTACATTAAACATTGGATGAGGGACGTTTTTACTCAGTCTAAGCATACTCCATTGTGAATTGTGTTAAGAACATTTATATTGCGACATGGAATTGATAAGCTCTTTATTTTGAGGATGGGATGCAAACATAGTGTATAATATAGTAAATGTTTGAATTGAGATTCCCACCAAAGTTTCCCACAACGAGACAAATGTTGCTAATATGCCAATATCCGTCACAAGGCTCCCTTGCATGGTTCTCTCAGACAGCAGGTTACCCGTGCGGAAAATGACAGCGACACCGAGTCTACAATATATATATATAATACGTTAAGGTGATGTCGTTACATCGTTCAAATTAGTTTCAAATGGTCGCCCAATAAGCACCCTGCTCTGAACATATAAAGAAAAAGTTTGATGTACCACACCCAATTTCTGCAGAAAGGTAATTTTTTCGGCTCGATTTTCTCCAGAATAAGCACATCTAAGTGAGGTGAGCACATGATCGCGAATGCACCGTAACCGCGCAGTTACAAACACCTTGCATTAAGGGAAAATACTGGAGCCAAAAAACGAAAATTGAAACATTTGCTCCTTTTCTCTCGAAACAACGAGACACTATGTCGACAATTCGTCAATACTCGTCTGTAGGCTCCTTCGCATGGTTCTCTAAAACAGCAGATTACCCATGAGGATTGTGCAAAAAACACCGAGTCTACCCTATATGTATCGATTACGTTAAGGTCATGTCATTAAATCGTTCATTTGAGTTTCAAATGTTCGGCCAGTAAGCACCCTGCTCAGAATATATAACGAAAAAGTGTGATGTACCACATCCGATTTCTGGAGAAAGGTAAATTTTTCGGCTCGATTTCCTCCAGAATAAGCACATCTAAGTGAGGTGAGCACATGATCGCGACCGCACCGGAAACGAGAACTAGCACCTTGCATTGAGAGAAAAGACTGGAGCCTAAAAACAAAATAATCGGACATTATTTGCATTTGCTCCTTTTCTCTGGCAACAACGAGACACTATGTCGACAATTCGTCTGTTGGCTCCTTCGCATGGTTCTCTAAAACAGCAGATTAACAATGCGGAATGTGCAGAAAACAACGAGTCTACCCTATATGTATCGAATACGTTAAGGTGGTGTCATTACATCGTTCATTTGAGTTTCAAAAGTTCGGCCAGGATGGGATGCAAACAGTGTATAATATAGTTTATGTTTGAGTTGAGATTCCCACCAAAGTTTCCCACAACGAGACAAATGTTGCCAATACGCCAATATCCGTCAGAAGGCTCCCTGGCATGGTTCTCTCAGACAGCAGGTTACCCGTGCGGAAAATGACACTAACACCAAGTCTACCCTATATATATCGAATACGTTAAGGTGATGTCGTTATATCGTTCAAATGAGTTTCAAATGGTCGCCCAATAAGCACCCTGCTCTGAACATATAAAGAACACTTAGTAAGCCAACCAGAGGCTTAGGGCCCGCGCAGGAATATCCCTCCTAAAAAAATTCTTTTAATAAAGCATAGTACTTCAGCTTTGCACCTTACATGTGCATACCTCACCGATTGCAATTCATCCACTTTTCATGGTGTTGTATTCAGTGTATTTTGAACTTTGTTTTTGAAGTCTTTAAATCTTTGCGCTGCATAAGATTTAATGAGGCATTAATGATTCAACAAATTTTACTACATTAAACATTGGATGAGGGACGTTTTTACTCAGTCTAAGCATACTCCATTGTGAATTGTGTTAAGAACATTTATATTGCGACATGGAATTGATAAGCTCTTTATTTTGAGGATGGGATGCAAACATAGTGTATAATATAGTAAATGTTTGAATTGAGATTCCCACCAAAGTTTCCCACAACGAGACAAATGTTGCTAATATGCCAATATCCGTCACAAGGCTCCCTTGCATGGTTCTCTCAGACAGCAGGTTACCCGTGCGGAAAATGACAGCGACACCGAGTCTACAATATATATATCTAATACGTTAAGGTGATGTCGTTACATCGTTCAAATTAGTTTCAAATGGTCGCCCAATAAGCACCCTGCTCTGAACATATAAAGAAAAAGTTTGATGTACCACACCCAATTTCTGCAGAAAGGTAATTTTTTCGGCCCGATTTTCTCCAGAATAAGCACATCTAAGTGAGGTGAGCACATGATCGCGAATGCACCGTAACCGCGCAGTTACAAACACCTTGCATTAAGGGAAAATACTGGAGCCAAAAAACGAAAATTGAAACATTTGCTCCTTTTCTCTGGCAACAACGAGACACTATGTCGACAATTCGTCAATACTCGTCTGTAGGCTCCTTCGCATGGTTCTCTAAAACAGCAGTTTACACATGAGGAATGTGCAAAAAACACCGAGTCTACCTATATTTATCGAATACGTTCAGGGGATGTCATTACATCGTTCATTTGAGTTTCAAATGTTCGGCCAGGATGGGATGCAAACATAGTGTATAATATAGTTAATGTTTGAATTGAGATTCCCACCAAAGTTTGCCACAACGAGACAAATGTTGCCAATACGCCCATATCCGTCAGAAGGCTCCCTCGCATGGTTCTCTCAGACAGCAGGTTACCCGTGCGGAAAATGACAGCGACACCGAGTCTACAATGTATATATCTAATACGTTAATGTGATGTCGTTACATCGTTCAAATTAGTTTCAAATGGTCCGTCAGAAGGCTCCTTCGCATGGTTTTCTCAGACAGCAGGTTACCCGTGCGGAAAATGACAGCGACACCGAGTCTACCCTATATATATCTAATACGTTAAGGTGATGTCGTTACATCGTTCAAATTTGTTTCAGGGGCCATCTCCCCCAAAATAAAAAGTTGTTGTAGGGTATTCATAATTTATTATCGTGATACATGTGAAAGGTGCTGCACATAGGCCACGTTTCAGCATCTCAGCCTAAATAGAGACGGAGAAAAAAAAAAAAAACAGAAAAAAAGACGAATTTTTCAAAATGTTCAAAAAATTTCACAGCCCACAATTGTGAACCAAAATCATTTATAAGACACTCAGCTATGACCTTACTATATAATAAAGATTTGCATGTGACATTATTATCCCAGATGTATTTAGTGCAATAATACAGATTTTATAAAAGTTTCACAAAAACGTATGCAAAAAAATGAGGTGTATCATTATTTATAAAATCAATAAATCTACGTAGACAAGAATAATGACATGCGTTTATAGAGGTGAATTTTCTACATATAATGTGCAAGTTTCATGTAAATAGAATAATAAATAAAGGCTGTGAAATTTTATCTAGTATTAAAAGTTGGAGTTGCGTAGCGCGCTCTCAAAGTCTACTGAACCTGCGGTCACTCGTGAGTGGTGATTTACGCATTGCGGCCAGCTCGTATGGAGAGCTCGCATGCATCTAGCTGTCAATGCTTCTCTCTTGTTCGTTTGGTAAGTCATATTGCAGTACAAATAGCTAAAAATCCAAAAATAGCATGTTCTGGGAGATATTGTGTGAGCGCGTCAGCGTACATCCTCTCTCCATGAGAGACACGCAGTCACTGACTGCACCACCCTTGTGTCAGACCATATGTTGTGTTGCCATATGGTTAGTTTATATTCATTTTATGCATAACATGTTATTTTCAACGCTATTACGAAAAATAAGACATCTACAACGTAAGATACAATACCCCGCGGCGTACTCACGGCGCGAGGACCAGATTCACGAAAGTTGCAGCGGGAAATTTGACTCTAATTACGTTATTTTTTAAGATATCATTAAACGGTTTGGACCACAGTGTTGCCAGAACGTTGTAGTATTTTTCGTAATTTTTCGTAAATATTCCATTTTTCATCGGACTTTCGGTGACATGGCCCCTTCAAATGGTCGCCCAATAAGCACCCTGCTCTGAACATATAAAGAAAAAGTCTGATGTACCACAACCGATTTCTGCAGAAAGGTAAATTTTTCGGCTCGATTTTCTCCTGAATAAGCACATCTAAGTGAGGTGAGCACATGATCGCGAATGCACCGTAACCGAGAACAAACACCTTGCATTAAGGGAAAATACTGGAGCCAAAAAACGAAAATTGAAACATTTGCTCCTTTTCTCTCGAAACAACGAGACACTATGTCGACAATTCGTCAATACTCGTCTGTAGGCTACTTCGCATGGTTCTCTAAAACAGCAGATTACCCATGAGGAATGTGCAAAAAACACCGGGTCTACCCTATATGTATCGATTACGTTAAGCTCATGTCATTAAATCGTTCATTTGAGTTTCAAATGTTCGGCCAGTAAGCACCCTGCTCAGAACATATAACGAAAAAGTGTGATGTACCACATCCGATTTCTGGAGAAAGGTAAATTTTTAGGCTCGATTTCCTCCAGAATAAGCACATCTAAGTGAGGTGAGCACATGATCGCGACCGCACCGGAAACGAGAACTAGCACCTTGCATTGAGAGAAAAGACTGGAGCCTAAAAACAAAATAATCGGACATTATTTGCATTTGCTCCTTTTCTCTGGCAACAACGAGACACTATGTCGACAATTCGTCTGTTGGCTCCTTCGCATGGTTCTCTAAAACAGCAGATTAACAATGCGGAATGTGCAGAAAACAACGAGTCTACCCTATATGTATCGAATACGTTAAGGTGGTGTCATTACATCGTTCATTTGAGTTTCAAAAGTTCGGCCAGGATGGGATGCAAACAGTGTATAATATAGTTTATGTTTGAATTGAGATTCCCACCAAAGTTTCCCACAACGAGACAAATGTTGCCAATACGCCAATATCCGTCAGAAGGCTCCCTGGCATGGTTCTCTCAGACAGCAGGTTACCCATGCGGAAAATGACACTAACACCAAGTCTACCCTATATATATCGAATACGTTAAGGTGATGTCGTTATATCGTTCAAATGAGTTTCAAATGGTCGCCCAATAAGCACCCTGCTCTGAACATATAAAGAACACTTAGTAAGCCAACCAGAGGCTTAGGGCCCGCGCAGGAAAATCCCTCCTAAAAAAATTCTTTTAATAAAGCATAGTACTTCAGGTTTGCACCTTACATGTGCATACCTCACCGATTGCAATTCATCCACTTTTCATGGTGTTGTATTCAGTGTATTTTGAATTTTGTATTTGAAGTCTTTAAATCTTTGCGCTGCATAAGATTTAATGAGGCATTAATGATTCAACAAATTTTACTCCATTAAACATTGGATGAGGGAAGATTTTACTTAGTCTAAGCATACTCCATTGTGAATTGTGTTAAGAACATTTATATTGCGACAAGGAATTGATAATCTATTTATTTTGAGGATGGGATGCAATCATAGTGTATAATATAGTTAATCTTTGAATTGAGATTCCTACCAAAGTTTCCCACAACGAGACAAATGTTGCCAATACGCCAATATCCGTCAGAAGGCTCCCTCGCATGGTTCTCTCAGACAGCAGGTTACCCGTGCGGAAAATGACACCAACACCGAGTCTACCCTATATATATCGAATGCGTTAAGATGATGTTACATCGTTCAAATGAGTTTCAAATGGTCGCCCAATAAGCACCCTGCTCTGAACATATAAAGAACACTTAGTAAGCCAACCACAGGCTTAGGGACCGCGCAGGAATATCCCTCCTAAAAAAATCTTTTAATAAAGCACAGTACTTCAGCTTTGCAGCTTACCTATGCATACCTCACCGATTGCAATTCATCCACTTTTCATGGTGTTGTATTCAGTGTATTTTGAATTTTGTATTTGAAGTCTTTAAATCTTTGCGCTGCATAAGATTTAATGAGGCATTAATGATTCAACAAATTTTACTCCATTAAACATTTAATGAGGGAAGATTTTACTCAGTCTAAGCATACTCCATTGTGAATTGTGTTAAGAACATTTATATTGCGACATGGAATTGATAAGCTCTTTATTTTGAGGATGGGATGCAATCATAGTGTATAATATAGTTAATCTTCGAATTGAGATTCCTACCAAAGTTTCCCACAACGAGACAAATGTTGCCAATACGCCAATATCCGTCAGAAGGCTCCCTCGCATGGTTCTCTCAGACAGCAGGTTACCCGTGCGGAAAATGACAGCGACATCGAGTCTACCCTATATATATCTAATACGTAAACGTGATGTCGTTACATCGTTCAAATTAGTTTCAAATGGTCGCCCAATAAGCACCCTGCTCCGAACATATAAAGAAAAAGTCTGATGTACCACACCCGATTTCTGCAGAAAGGTAATTTTTTCGGCTCGATTTTCTCCAGAATATGCACATCTAAGTGAGGTGAGCACATGATCGCGAATGCACCGGAAACGAGAACTAGCACCTTGCATTGAGGGAAAAGACTGGAGCCTAAAAACAAAATAATGGGAAACATTTGCTCCTTTTCTCTGGCAACAACGAGACACTATGTCGACAATTCGTCAATACTCCTCCACAGGCTGCTTCGCATGGTTCTCTAAAACAGCAGATTACACATGAGGAATGTGCAAAAAACACCGAGTATACCCTATATGTATCGAATACGTTAAGGTGATGTCATTACATCGTTCATTTGAGTTACAAATGTTCGGCCAGGATGGGATGCAAACATAGCGTATAATATAGTTAATCTTTGAATTGAGATTCCTACCAAAGTTTCCCACAACGAGACAAATGTTGCCAATACGCCAATATCCGTCAGAAGGCTCCCTCGCATGGTTCTCTCAGACAGCAGGTTACCCGTGAGGAAAATGACAGCGACACCGAGTCTACCCTATATATATCTCATACGTTAAGGTGATGTCTCTACATCGTTCAAATTAGTTTCAAATGGTCGCCCAGTAAGCACCCTGCTCTGAACATATAAAGAAAAAGTCTGATGTACCACACCCGATTTCTGTAGAAGGGTACATTTTTCGGCTCGATTTTCTCCAGAATAAGCACATCTAAGTGAGGTGAGCACATGATCGCGAATGCACCGTAACCGAGAACAAACACCTTCCATTAAGGGAAAATACTGGAGCCAAAAAACGAAAATTGAAACATTTGCTCCTTTTCTCTCGAAACAACGAGACACTATGTCGACAATTCGTCAATACTCGTCTGTAGGCTCTTTCGCATGGTTCTCTAAAACAGCAGATTACCCATGAGGAATGTGCAAAAAACACCGAGTCTACCCAATATGTATCGACTACGTTAAGGTCATGTCATTAAATCGTTCATTTGAGTTTCAAATGTTCGGCCAGTAAGCACCCTGCTCAGAACATATAACGAAAAAGTGTGATGTACCACATTCGATTTCTGGAGAAAGGTAAATTTTTCGGCTCGATTTCCTCCAGAAAAAGCACATCTAAGTGAGGTGAGCACATGATCGCGACCGCACCGGAAACGAGAACTAGCACCTTGCATTGAGGGAAAAGACTGGAGCCTAAAAACAAAATAATGGGAAACATTTGCTCCTTTTCTCTGGCAACAACGAGACACTATGTCGACAATTCGTCAATACTCGTCTGTAGGCTCCTTCGCATGGTTCTCTAAAACAGCAGTTTACACATGAGGAATGTGCAAAAAACACCGAGTCTACCTATATTTATCGAATACGTTAAGGGGATGTCATTACATCGTTCATTTGAGTTTCAAATGTTCGGCCAGGATGGGATGCAAACATAGTGTATAATATAGTTTATGTTTGAATTGAGATTCCCACCAAAGTTTACCACAACGAAACCAATGTTGCCAATACGCCAGTATCTGTCCGAAGGCTACCTCGCATGGTTCTCTCAGACAGCAGGTTACCCGTGCGGAAAATGACACCAACACCGAGTCTACACTATATATATCGAATACGTTAAGGTGATGTCGTTACATCGTTCAAATGAGTTTCAAATGGTCGCCCAATAAGCACCCTGCTCTGAACATATAAAGAACACTTAGTAAGCCAACCAGAGGCTTTGGGCCCGCGCAGGAATATCCCTTCTAAAAAAATTCTTTTAATAAAGCACAGTACTTCAGCTTTGCAGCTTACATGTGCATACCTCACCGATTGCAATTCATCCACTTTTCATAGTGTTGTATTCAGTGTATTTTGAACTTTGTATTTGAAGTCTTTAAATCTTTGCGTTGCATAAGATTTAATGAGGCATTAATGATTCAACAAATTTTACTCCATTAAACATTGGATGAGGGAAGTTTTTACTCAGTCTAAGCATACTCCATTGTGAATTGTGTTAAGAACATTTATATTGCGACATGGAATTGATAAGCTCTTTATTTTGAGGATGGAATGAAAACATAGTGTATAATATAGTTAATGTTTGAATTGAGATTCCCACCAAAGTTTCCCACAACGAGACAAATGTTGCCAATACGCCAATATCCGTCAGAAGGCTCCCTCGCATGGTTCTCTCAGACAGCAGGTTACCCGTGCGGAAAATGACAACGACACCGAGTCTACCCTATATATATCTAATACGTTAAGGTGATGTCGTTACATCGTTCAAATTAGTTTCAAATGGTCGCCCAATAAGCACCCTTCTCTGAACATATAAAGAAAAAGTCTGATATACCACAACCGATTTCTGCAGAAAGGTAAATTTTTCGGCTCGATTTTCTCCTGAATAAGCACATCTAAGTGAGGTGAGCACATGATCGCGAATGCACCGTAACCGAGAACAAACACCTTGCATTAAGGGAAAATACTGGAGCCAAAAAACGAAAATTGAAACATTTGCTCCTTTTCTCTCGAAACAACGAGATACTTTGTCGACAATTCGTCAATACTTGTCTGTAGGCTCCTTCGCATGGTTCTCTAAAACAGCAGATTACCCATGAGGAATGTGCAAAAAACACCTATATGAGTCTACCCTATATGTATCGATTACGTTAAGGTGATGTCATTACATCGTTCATTTGAGTTTCAAATGTTCGGCCAGGATGGGATACAAACATAGTGTATAATATAGTTTATGTTTGAATTGAGATTCCTACCAAAGTTTCCCACAACGAGACAAATGCTGCCAATACGCCAATATCCGTCAGAAGGCTCCCTCGCATGGTTCTCTCAGACAGCAGGTTACCCGTGCGGAAAATGACAGCGACACCGAGTCTACCCTATATATATCTAATACGTTAAGGTGATGTCGTTACATCGTTCAAATTAGTTTCAAATGGTCGCCCAATAAGCACCCTGCTCTGAACATATAAAGAAAAAGTCTGATGTACCACACCCGATTTCTGCAGAAAGGTAAATTTTTCGGCTCGATTTTCTCCAGAATATGCACATCTAAGTGAGGTGAGCACATGATCGCGAATGCACCGTAACCGAGAACAAACACCTTGCATTAAGGGAAAATACTGGAGCCAAAAAACGAAAATTGAAACATTTGCTCCTTTTCTCTCGAAACAACGAGATACTTTGTCGACAATTCGTCAATACTTATCTGTAGGCTCCTTCGCATGGTTCTCTAAAACAGCAGATTACCCATGAGGAATGTGCAAAAAACACCTATATGAGTCTACCCTATATGTATCGATTACGTTAAGGTCATGTCATTAAATCGTTCATTTGAGTTTCAAATGTTCGGCCTGTAAGCACCCTGCTCAGAACATATAAAGAAAAAGTGTGATGTACCACATTCGATTTCTGGAGAAAGGTAAATTTTTCGGCTCGATTTCCTCCAGAATAAGCACATCTAAGTGAGGTGAGCACATGATCGCGACCGCACCGGAAACGAGAACTAGCACCTTGCATTGAGGGAAAAGACTGGAGCCTAAAAACAAAATAATGGGAAACATTTGCTCCTTTTCTCTGGCAACAACCAGACACTATGTCGACAATTCCTCAATACTCGTCTGTAGGCTCCTTCGCATGGTTCTCTAAAAACAGCAGATTACACATGAGGAATGGGCAAAAAACACCAAGTCTACCCTATATGTATCGAATACGTTAAGGTGATGTCATTACATCGTTCATTTGAGTTGCAAATGTTCGGCCAGGATGGGATGCAAACATAGTGTATAATATAGTTTATGTTTGAATTGAGATTCCCACCAAAGTTTACCACAACGAAACAAATGTTGCCAATACGCCAATATCTGTCAGAAGGCTACCTCGCATGGTTCTCTCAGACAGCAGGATACCTGTGCGGAAAATGACAGCGACACCGAGTCTACCCTATATATATCTAATACGTAAACGTGATGTCGTTACATCGTTCAAATTAGTTTCAAATGGTCGCCCAATAAGCACCCTGCTCCGAACATATAAAGAAAAAGTCTGATGTACCACACCCGATTTCTGCAGAAAGGTAATTTTTTCGGCTCGATTTTCTCCAGAATATGCACATCTAAGTGAGGTGAGCACATGATCGCGAATGCACCGGAAACGAGAACTAGCACCTTGCATTGAGGGAAAAGACTGGAGCCTAAAAACAAAATAATGGGAAACATTTGCTCCTTTTCTCTGGCAACAACGAGACACTATGTCGACAATTCGTCAATACTCCTCCACAGGCTGCTTCGCATGGTTCTCTAAAACAGCAGATTACACATGAGGAATGTGCAAAAAACACCGAGTATACCCTATATGTATCGAATACGTTAAGGTGATGTCATTACATCGTTCATTTGAGTTACAAATGTTCGGCCAGGATGGGATGCAAACATAGCGTATAATATAGTTAATCTTTGAATTGAGATTCCTACCAAAGTTTCCCACAACGAGACAAATGTTGCCAATACGCCAATATCCGTCAGAAGGCTCCCTCGCATGGTTCTCTCAGACAGCAGGTTACCCGTGAGGAAAATGACAGCGACACCGAGTCTACCCTATATATATCTCATACGTTAAGGTGATGTCTCTACATCGTTCAAATTAGTTTCAAATGGTCGCCCAGTAAGCACCCTGCTCTGAACATATAAAGAAAAAGTCTGATGTACCACACCCGATTTCTGTAGAAGGGTACATTTTTCGGCTCGATTTTCTCCAGAATAAGCACATCTAAGTGAGGTGAGCACATGATCGCGAATGCACCGTAACCGAGAACAAACACCTTCCATTAAGGGAAAATACTGGAGCCAAAAAACGAAAATTGAAACATTTGCTCCTTTTCTCTCGAAACAACGAGACACTATGTCGACAATTCGTCAATACTCGTCTGTAGGCTCTTTCGCATGGTTCTCTAAAACAGCAGATTACCCATGAGGAATGTGCAAAAAACACCGAGTCTACCCAATATGTATCGACTACGTTAAGGTCATGTCATTAAATCGTTCATTTGAGTTTCAAATGTTCGGCCAGTAAGCACCCTGCTCAGAACATATAACGAAAAAGTGTGATGTACCACATTCGATTTCTGGAGAAAGGTAAATTTTTCGGCTCGATTTCCTCCAGAAAAAGCACATCTAAGTGAGGTGAGCACATGATCGCGACCGCACCGGAAACGAGAACTAGCACCTTGCATTGAGGGAAAAGACTGGAGCCTAAAAACAAAATAATGGGAAACATTTGCTCCTTTTCTCTGGCAACAACGAGACACTATGTCGACAATTCGTCAATACTCGTCTGTAGGCTCCTTCGCATGGTTCTCTAAAACAGCAGTTTACACATGAGGAATGTGCAAAAAACACCGAGTCTACCTATATTTATCGAATACGTTAAGGGGATGTCATTACATCGTTCATTTGAGTTTCAAATGTTCGGCCAGGATGGGATGCAAACATAGTGTATAATATAGTTTATGTTTGAATTGAGATTCCCACCAAAGTTTACCACAACGAAACCAATGTTGCCAATACGCCAGTATCTGTCCGAAGGCTACCTCGCATGGTTCTCTCAGACAGCAGGTTACCCGTGCGGAAAATGACACCAACACCGAGTCTACACTATATATATCGAATACGTTAAGGTGATGTCGTTACATCGTTCAAATGAGTTTCAAATGGTCGCCCAATAAGCACCCTGCTCTGAACATATAAAGAACACTTAGTAAGCCAACCAGAGGCTTTGGGCCCGCGCAGGAATATCCCTTCTAAAAAAATTCTTTTAATAAAGCACAGTACTTCAGCTTTGCAGCTTACATGTGCATACCTCACCGATTGCAATTCATCCACTTTTCATAGTGTTGTATTCAGTGTATTTTGAACTTTGTATTTGAAGTCTTTAAATCTTTGCGTTGCATAAGATTTAATGAGGCATTAATGATTCAACAAATTTTACTCCATTAAACATTGGATGAGGGAAGTTTTTACTCAGTCTAAGCATACTCCATTGTGAATTGTGTTAAGAACATTTATATTGCGACATGGAATTGATAAGCTCTTTATTTTGAGGATGGAATGAAAACATAGTGTATAATATAGTTAATGTTTGAATTGAGATTCCCACCAAAGTTTCCCACAACGAGACAAATGTTGCCAATACGCCAATATCCGTCAGAAGGCTCCCTCGCATGGTTCTCTCAGACAGCAGGTTACCCGTGCGGAAAATGACAACGACACCGAGTCTACCCTATATATATCTAATACGTTAAGGTGATGTCGTTACATCGTTCAAATTAGTTTCAAATGGTCGCCCAATAAGCACCCTTCTCTG
Source organism: Procambarus clarkii (assembly GCF_040958095.1). Lineage (NCBI taxonomy): Eukaryota > Metazoa > Arthropoda > Malacostraca > Decapoda > Cambaridae > Procambarus > Procambarus clarkii. Next base: position 30,855,539 of record NC_091217.1, on the reverse strand, counting down.
AACATATAAAGAAAAAGTCTGATATACCACAACCGATTTCTGCAGAAAGGTAAATTTTTCGGCTCGATTTTCTCCTGAATAAGCACATCTAAGTGAGGTGAGCACATGATCGCGAATGCACCGTAACCGAGAACAAACACCTTGCATTAAGGGAAAATACTGGAGCCAAAAAACGAAAATTGAAACATTTGCTCCTTTTCTCTCGAAACAACGAGATACTTTGTCGACAATTCGTCAATACTTGTCTGTAGGCTCCTTCGCATGGTTCTCTAAAACAGCAGATTACCCATGAGGAATGTGCAAAAAACACCTATATGAGTCTACCCTATATGTATCGATTACGTTAAGGTGATGTCATTACATCGTTCATTTGAGTTTCAAATGTTCGGCCAGGATGGGATACAAACATAGTGTATAATATAGTTTATGTTTGAATTGAGATTCCTACCAAAGTTTCCCACAACGAGACAAATGCTGCCAATACGCCAATATCCGTCAGAAGGCTCCCTCGCATGGTTCTCTCAGACAGCAGGTTACCCGTGCGGAAAATGACAGCGACACCGAGTCTACCCTATATATATCTAATACGTTAAGGTGATGTCGTTACATCGTTCAAATTAGTTTCAAATGGTCGCCCAATAAGCACCCTGCTCTGAACATATAAAGAAAAAGTCTGATGTACCACACCCGATTTCTGCAGAAAGGTAAATTTTTCGGCTCGATTTTCTCCAGAATATGCACATCTAAGTGAGGTGAGCACATGATCGCGAATGCACCGTAACCGAGAACAAACACCTTGCATTAAGGGAAAATACTGGAGCCAAAAAACGAAAATTGAAACATTTGCTCCTTTTCTCTCGAAACAACGAGATACTTTGTCGACAATTCGTCAATACTTATCTGTAGGCTCCTTCGCATGGTTCTCTAAAACAGCAGATTACCCATGAGGAATGTGCAAAAAACACCTATATGAGTCTACCCTATATGTATCGATTACGTTAAGGTCATGTCATTAAATCGTTCATTTGAGTTTCAAATGTTCGGCCTGTAAGCACCCTGCTCAGAACATATAAAGAAAAAGTGTGATGTACCACATTCGATTTCTGGAGAAAGGTAAATTTTTCGGCTCGATTTCCTCCAGAATAAGCACATCTAAGTGAGGTGAGCACATGATCGCGACCGCACCGGAAACGAGAACTAGCACCTTGCATTGAGGGAAAAGACTGGAGCCTAAAAACAAAATAATGGGAAACATTTGCTCCTTTTCTCTGGCAACAACCAGACACTATGTCGACAATTCCTCAATACTCGTCTGTAGGCTCCTTCGCATGGTTCTCTAAAAACAGCAGATTACACATGAGGAATGGGCAAAAAACACCAAGTCTACCCTATATGTATCGAATACGTTAAGGTGATGTCATTACATCGTTCATTTGAGTTGCAAATGTTCGGCCAGGATGGGATGCAAACATAGTGTATAATATAGTTTATGTTTGAATTGAGATTCCCACCAAAGTTTACCACAACGAAACAAATGTTGCCAATACGCCAATATCTGTCAGAAGGCTACCTCGCATGGTTCTCTCAGACAGCAGGATACCTGTGCGGAAAATGACAGCGACACCGAGTCTACCCTATATATATCTAATACGTTAAGGTGATGTCGTTACATCGTTCAAATTAGTTTCAAATGATCCGTCAGAAGGCTCCCTCGCATGGTTCTCTCAGACAGCAGGTTACCCGTGCGGAAAATGACAGCGACACCGAGTCTACCCTATATATATCTAATACGTTAAGGTGATGTCGTTACATCGTTCAAATTAGTTTCAAATGGTCGCCCAATAAGCACCCTGCTCTGAACATATAAAGAAAAAGTCTGATGTACCACACCCGATTTCTGCAGAAAGGTAAATTTTTCGGCTCGATTTTCTCCAGAATATGCACATCTAAGTGAGGTGAGCACATGATCGCGAATGCACCGTAACCGAGAACAAACACCTTGCATTAAGGGAAAATACTGGAGCCAAAAAACGAAAATTGAAACATTTGCTCCTTTTCTCTCGAAACAACGAGACACTATGTCGACAATTCGTCAATACTCGTCTGTAGGCTACTTCGCATGGTTCTCTAAAACAGCAGATTACCCATGAGGAATGTGCAAAAAACACCGGGTCTACCCTATATGTATCGATTACGTTAAGCTCATGTCATTAAATCGTTCATTTGAGTTTCAAATGTTCGGCCAGTAAGCACCCTGCTCAGAACATATAACGAAAAAGTGTGATGTACCACATCCGATTTCTGGAGAAAGGTAAATTTTTAGGCTCGATTTCCTCCAGAATAAGCACATCTAAGTGAGGTGAGCACATGATCGCGACCGCACCGGAAACGAGAACTAGCACCTTGCATTGAGAGAAAAGACTGGAGCCTAAAAACAAAATAATCGGACATTATTTGCATTTGCTCCTTTTCTCTGGCAACAACGAGACACTATGTCGACAATTCGTCTGTTGGCTCCTTCGCATGGTTCTCTAAAACAGCAGATTAACAATGCGGAATGTGCAGAAAACAACGAGTCTACCCTATATGTATCGAATACGTTAAGGTGGTGTCATTACATCGTTCATTTGAGTTTCAAAAGTTCGGCCAGGATGGGATGCAAACAGTGTATAATATAGTTTATGTTTGAATTGAGATTCCCACCAAAGTTTCCCACAACGAGACAAATGTTGCCAATACGCCAATATCCGTCAGAAGGCTCCCTGGCATGGTTCTCTCAGACAGCAGGTTACCCATGCGGAAAATGACACTAACACCAAGTCTACCCTATATATATCGAATACGTTAAGGTGATGTCGTTATATCGTTCAAATGAGTTTCAAATGGTCGCCCAATAAGCACCCTGCTCTGAACATATAAAGAACACTTAGTAAGCCAACCAGAGGCTTAGGGCCCGCGCAGGAAAATCCCTCCTAAAAAAATTCTTTTAATAAAGCATAGTACTTCAGGTTTGCACCTTACATGTGCATACCTCACCGATTGCAATTCATCCACTTTTCATGGTGTTGTATTCAGTGTATTTTGAATTTTGTATTTGAAGTCTTTAAATCTTTGCGCTGCATAAGATTTAATGAGGCATTAATGATTCAACAAATTTTACTCCATTAAACATTGGATGAGGGAAGATTTTACTTAGTCTAAGCATACTCCATTGTGAATTGTGTTAAGAACATTTATATTGCGACAAGGAATTGATAATCTATTTATTTTGAGGATGGGATGCAATCATAGTGTATAATATAGTTAATCTTTGAATTGAGATTCCTACCAAAGTTTCCCACAACGAGACAAATGTTGCCAATACGCCAATATCCGTCAGAAGGCTCCCTCGCATGGTTCTCTCAGACAGCAGGTTACCCGTGCGGAAAATGACACCAACACCGAGTCTACCCTATATATATCGAATGCGTTAAGATGATGTTACATCGTTCAAATGAGTTTCAAATGGTCGCCCAATAAGCACCCTGCTCTGAACATATAAAGAACACTTAGTAAGCCAACCACAGGCTTAGGGACCGCGCAGGAATATCCCTCCTAAAAAAATCTTTTAATAAAGCACAGTACTTCAGCTTTGCAGCTTACCTATGCATACCTCACCGATTGCAATTCATCCACTTTTCATGGTGTTGTATTCAGTGTATTTTGAATTTTGTATTTGAAGTCTTTAAATCTTTGCGCTGCATAAGATTTAATGAGGCATTAATGATTCAACAAATTTTACTCCATTAAACATTTAATGAGGGAAGATTTTACTCAGTCTAAGCATACTCCATTGTGAATTGTGTTAAGAACATTTATATTGCGACATGGAATTGATAAGCTCTTTATTTTGAGGATGGGATGCAATCATAGTGTATAATATAGTTAATCTTCGAATTGAGATTCCTACCAAAGTTTCCCACAACGAGACAAATGTTGCCAATACGCCAATATCCGTCAGAAGGCTCCCTCGCATGGTTCTCTCAGACAGCAGGTTACCCGTGCGGAAAATGACAGCGACATCGAGTCTACCCTATATATATCTAATACGTAAACGTGATGTCGTTACATCGTTCAAATTAGTTTCAAATGGTCGCCCAATAAGCACCCTGCTCCGAACATATAAAGAAAAAGTCTGATGTACCACACCCGATTTCTGCAGAAAGGTAATTTTTTCGGCTCGATTTTCTCCAGAATATGCACATCTAAGTGAGGTGAGCACATGATCGCGAATGCACCGGAAACGAGAACTAGCACCTTGCATTGAGGGAAAAGACTGGAGCCTAAAAACAAAATAATGGGAAACATTTGCTCCTTTTCTCTGGCAACAACGAGACACTATGTCGACAATTCGTCAATACTCCTCCACAGGCTGCTTCGCATGGTTCTCTAAAACAGCAGATTACACATGAGGAATGTGCAAAAAACACCGAGTATACCCTATATGTATCGAATACGTTAAGGTGATGTCATTACATCGTTCATTTGAGTTACAAATGTTCGGCCAGGATGGGATGCAAACATAGCGTATAATATAGTTAATCTTTGAATTGAGATTCCTACCAAAGTTTCCCACAACGAGACAAATGTTGCCAATACGCCAATATCCGTCAGAAGGCTCCCTCGCATGGTTCTCTCAGACAGCAGGTTACCCGTGAGGAAAATGACAGCGACACCGAGTCTACCCTATATATCTCATACGTTAAGGTGATGTCTCTACATCGTTCAAATTAGTTTCAAATGGTCGCCCAGTAAGCACCCTGCTCTGAACATATAAAGAAAAAGTCTGATGTACCACACCCGATTTCTGTAGAAGGGTACATTTTTCGGCTCGATTTTCTCCAGAATAAGCACATCTAAGTGAGGTGAGCACATGATCGCGAATGCACCGTAACCGAGAACAAACACCTTCCATTAAGGGAAAATACTGGAGCCAAAAAACGAAAATTGAAACATTTGCTCCTTTTCTCTCGAAACAACGAGACACTATGTCGACAATTCGTCAATACTCGTCTGTAGGCTCTTTCGCATGGTTCTCTAAAACAGCAGATTACCCATGAGGAATGTGCAAAAAACACCGAGTCTACCCAATATGTATCGACTACGTTAAGGTCATGTCATTAAATCGTTCATTTGAGTTTCAAATGTTCGGCCAGTAAGCACCCTGCTCAGAACATATAACGAAAAAGTGTGATGTACCACATTCGATTTCTGGAGAAAGGTAAATTTTTCGGCTCGATTTCCTCCAGAAAAAGCACATCTAAGTGAGGTGAGCACATGATCGCGACCGCACCGGAAACGAGAACTAGCACCTTGCATTGAGGGAAAAGACTGGAGCCTAAAAACAAAATAATGGGAAACATTTGCTCCTTTTCTCTGGCAACAACGAGACACTATGTCGACAATTCGTCAATACTCGTCTGTAGGCTCCTTCGCATGGTTCTCTAAAACAGCAGTTTACACATGAGGAATGTGCAAAAAACACCGAGTCTACCTATATTTATCGAATACGTTAAGGGGATGTCATTACATCGTTCATTTGAGTTTCAAATGTTCGGCCAGGATGGGATGCAAACATAGTGTATAATATAGTTTATGTTTGAATTGAGATTCCCACCAAAGTTTACCACAACGAAACCAATGTTGCCAATACGCCAGTATCTGTCCGAAGGCTACCTCGCATGGTTCTCTCAGACAGCAGGTTACCCGTGCGGAAAATGACACCAACACCGAGTCTACACTATATATATCGAATACGTTAAGGTGATGTCGTTACATCGTTCAAATGAGTTTCAAATGGTCGCCCAATAAGCACCCTGCTCTGAACATATAAAGAACACTTAGTAAGCCAACCAGAGGCTTTGGGCCCGCGCAGGAATATCCCTTCTAAAAAAATTCTTTTAATAAAGCACAGTACTTCAGCTTTGCAGCTTACATGTGCATACCTCACCGATTGCAATTCATCCACTTTTCATAGTGTTGTATTCAGTGTATTTTGAACTTTGTATTTGAAGTCTTTAAATCTTTGCGTTGCATAAGATTTAATGAGGCATTAATGATTCAACAAATTTTACTCCATTAAACATTGGATGAGGGAAGTTTTTACTCAGTCTAAGCATACTCCATTGTGAATTGTGTTAAGAACATTTATATTGCGACATGGAATTGATAAGCTCTTTATTTTGAGGATGGAATGAAAACATAGTGTATAATATAGTTAATGTTTGAATTGAGATTCCCACCAAAGTTTCCCACAACGAGACAAATGTTGCCAATACGCCAATATCCGTCAGAAGGCTCCCTCGCATGGTTCTCTCAGACAGCAGGTTACCCGTGCGGAAAATGACAACGACACCGAGTCTACCCTATATATATCTAATACGTTAAGGTGATGTCGTTACATCGTTCAAATTAGTTTCAAATGGTCGCCCAATAAGCACCCTTCTCTGAACATATAAAGAAAAAGTCTGATATACCACAACCGATTTCTGCAGAAAGGTAAATTTTTCGGCTCGATTTTCTCCTGAATAAGCACATCTAAGTGAGGTGAGCACATGATCGCGAATGCACCGTAACCGAGAACAAACACCTTGCATTAAGGGAAAATACTGGAGCCAAAAAACGAAAATTGAAACATTTGCTCCTTTTCTCTCGAAACAACGAGATACTTTGTCGACAATTCGTCAATACTTGTCTGTAGGCTCCTTCGCATGGTTCTCTAAAACAGCAGATTACCCATGAGGAATGTGCAAAAAACACCTATATGAGTCTACCCTATATGTATCGATTACGTTAAGGTGATGTCATTACATCGTTCATTTGAGTTTCAAATGTTCGGCCAGGATGGGATACAAACATAGTGTATAATATAGTTTATGTTTGAATTGAGATTCCTACCAAAGTTTCCCACAACGAGACAAATGCTGCCAATACGCCAATATCCGTCAGAAGGCTCCCTCGCATGGTTCTCTCAGACAGCAGGTTACCCGTGCGGAAAATGACAGCGACACCGAGTCTACCCTATATATATCTAATACGTTAAGGTGATGTCGTTACATCGTTCAAATTAGTTTCAAATGGTCGCCCAATAAGCACCCTGCTCTGAACATATAAAGAAAAAGTCTGATGTACCACACCCGATTTCTGCAGAAAGGTAAATTTTTCGGCTCGATTTTCTCCAGAATATGCACATCTAAGTGAGGTGAGCACATGATCGCGAATGCACCGTAACCGAGAACAAACACCTTGCATTAAGGGAAAATACTGGAGCCAAAAAACGAAAATTGAAACATTTGCTCCTTTTCTCTCGAAACAACGAGATACTTTGTCGACAATTCGTCAATACTTATCTGTAGGCTCCTTCGCATGGTTCTCTAAAACAGCAGATTACCCATGAGGAATGTGCAAAAAACACCTATATGAGTCTACCCTATATGTATCGATTACGTTAAGGTCATGTCATTAAATCGTTCATTTGAGTTTCAAATGTTCGGCCTGTAAGCACCCTGCTCAGAACATATAAAGAAAAAGTGTGATGTACCACATTCGATTTCTGGAGAAAGGTAAATTTTTCGGCTCGATTTCCTCCAGAATAAGCACATCTAAGTGAGGTGAGCACATGATCGCGACCGCACCGGAAACGAGAACTAGCACCTTGCATTGAGGGAAAAGACTGGAGCCTAAAAACAAAATAATGGGAAACATTTGCTCCTTTTCTCTGGCAACAACCAGACACTATGTCGACAATTCCTCAATACTCGTCTGTAGGCTCCTTCGCATGGTTCTCTAAAAACAGCAGATTACACATGAGGAATGGGCAAAAAACACCAAGTCTACCCTATATGTATCGAATACGTTAAGGTGATGTCATTACATCGTTCATTTGAGTTGCAAATGTTCGGCCAGGATGGGATGCAAACATAGTGTATAATATAGTTTATGTTTGAATTGAGATTCCCACCAAAGTTTACCACAACGAAACAAATGTTGCCAATACGCCAATATCTGTCAGAAGGCTACCTCGCATGGTTCTCTCAGACAGCAGGATACCTGTGCGGAAAATGACAGCGACACCGAGTCTACCCTATATATATCTAATACGTTAAGGTGATGTCGTTACATCGTTCAAATTAGTTTCAAATGATCCGTCAGAAGGCTCCCTCGCATGGTTCTCTCAGACAGCAGGTTACCCGTGCGGAAAATGACAGCGACACCGAGTCTACCCTATATATATCTAATACGTTAAGGTGATAGTCGTTACATCGTTCAAATTAGTTTCAAATGGTCGCCCAATAAGCACCCTGCTCTGAACATATAAAGAAAAAGTCTGATGTACCACACCTGATTTCTGCAGAAAGGTAAATTTTTTCGGCTCGATTTTCTCTAGAATATGCACATCTAAGTGAGGTGAGCACATGATCGCGAATGCACCGTAACCGAGAACAAACACCTTGCATTAAGGGAAAATACTGGAGCCAAAAAACGAAAATTGAAACATTTGCTCCTTTTTTCTCGAAACAACGAGACACTATGTCGACAATTCGTCAATACTCGTCTGTAGGCTCCTTCGCATGGTTCTCTAAAACAGCAGATTACCCATGAGGAATGTGCAAAAAACACCTATATGAGTCTACCCTATATGTATCGATTACGTTAAGGTGATGTCATTACATCGTTCATTTGAGTTTCAAATGTTCGGCCAGGATGGGATACAAACATAGTGTATAATATAGTTTATGTTTGAATTGAGATTCCTACCAAAGTTTCCCACAACGAGACAAATGCTGCCAATACGCCAATATCCGTCAGAAGGCTCCCTCGCATGGTTCTCTCAGACAGCAGGTTACCCGTGCGGAAAATGACAGCGACACCGAGTCTACCCTATATATATCTAATACGTTAAGGTGATGTCGTTACATCGTTCAAATAAGTTTCAAATGGTCCGTCAGAAGGCTCCCTCGCATGGTTCTCTCAGACAGCAGGTTACCCCTGCGGAAAATGACAGCGACACCGAGTCTACCCTATATATATCTAATACGTTAAGGTGATGTCGTTACATCGTTCAAATTAGTTTCAAATGGTCCGTCAGAAGGCTCCCTCGCATGGTTCTCTCAGACAGCAGGTTACCCGTGCGGAAAATGACAGCGACACCGAGTCTACCCTATATATATCTAATACGTTAAGGTGATAGTCGTTACATCGTTCAAATTAGTTTCAAATGGTCTGTCAGAAGGCTCCCTCGCATGGTTCTCTCAGACAGCAGGTTACCCGTGCGGAAAATCACAGCGACACCGAGTATACCCTATATATATCTAACACGTTAAGGTGATGTTGTTACATCGTTCAAATTAGTTTCAAATGGGCCGTCAGAAGGCTCCCTCGCATGGTTCTCTCAGACAGCAGGTTACCCGTGCGGAAAATGACAGCGACACCGAGTCTACCCTATATATATCTAATACGTTAAGGTGATGTCGTTACATCGTTCAAATTAGTTTCAAATGGTCGCCCAATAAGCACCCTGCTCTGAACATATAAAGAAAAAGTCTGATGTACCACACCCGATTTCTGCAGAAAGGTAAATTTTTCGGCTCGATTTTCTCCAGAATATGCACATTTAAGTGAGGTGAGCACATGATCGCGAATGCACCGTAACCGAGAACAAACACCTTGCATTAAGGGAAAATACTGGAGCCAAAAAACGAAAATTGAAACATTTGCTCCTTTTCTCTCGAAACAACGAGATACTTTGTCGACAATTCGTCAATACTTGTCTGTAGGCTCCTTCGCATGGTTCTCTAAAACAGCAGATTACCCATGAGGAATGTGCAAAAAACACCTATATGAGTCTACCCTATATGTATCGATTACGTTAAGGTCATGTCATTAAATCGTTCATTTGAGTTTCAAATGTTCGGCCAGTAAGCACCCTGCTCAGAACATATAAAGAAAAAGTGTGATGTACCACATTCGATTTCTGGAGAAAGGTAAAATTTTCGGCTCGATTTCCTCCAGAATAAGCACATCTAAGTGAGGTGAGCACATGATCGCGACCGCACCGGAAACGAGAACTAGCACCTTGCATTGAGGGAAAAGACTGGAGCCTAAAAACAAAATAATGGGAAACATTTGCTCCTTTTCTCTGGCAACAACCAGACACTATGTCGACAATTCCTCAATACTCGTCTGTAGGCTCCTTCGCATGGTTCTCTAAAAACAGCAGATTACACATGAGGAATGGGCAAAAAACACCAAGTCTACCCTATATGTATCGAATACGTTAAGGTGATGTCATTACATCGTTCATTTGAGTTGCAAATGTTCGGCCAGGATGGGATGCAAACATAGTGTATAATATAGTTTATGTTTGAATTGAGATTCCCACCAAAGTTTACCACAACGAAACAAATGTTGCCAATACGCCAATATCTGTCAGAAGGCTACCTCGCATGGTTCTCTCAGACAGCAGGATACCTGTGCGGAAAATGACAGCGACACCGAGTCTACCCTATATATATCTAATACGTTAAGGTGATGTCGTTACATCGTTCAAATTAGTTTCAAATGATCCGTCAGAAGGCTCCCTCGCATGGTTCTCTCAGACAGCAGGTTACCCGTGCGGAAAATGACAGCGACACCGAGTCTACCCTATATATATCTAATACGTTAAGGTGATAGTCGTTACATCGTTCAAATTAGTTTCAAATGGTCGCCCAATAAGCACCCTGCTCTGAACATATAAAGAAAAAGTCTGATGTACCACACCTGATTTCTGCAGAAAGGTAAATTTTTTCGGCTCGATTTTCTCTAGAATATGCACATCTAAGTGAGGTGAGCACATGATCGCGAATGCACCGTAACCGAGAACAAACACCTTGCATTAAGGGAAAATACTGGAGCCAAAAAACGAAAATTGAAACATTTGCTCCTTTTTTCTCGAAACAACGAGACACTATGTCGACAATTCGTCAATACTCGTCTGTAGGCTCCTTCGCATGGTTCTCTAAAACAGCAGATTACCCATGAGGAATGTGCAAAAAACACCTATATGAGTCTACCCTATATGTATCCATTACGTTACGGTCATGTCATTAAGTCGTTCATTTGAGTTTCAAATGTTCAGCCAGTAAGCACCCTGCTCAGAACATATAACGAAAAAGTGTGATGTACCACATTCGATTTCTGGAGAAAGGTAAATTTTTCGGCTCGATTTCCTCCAGAATAAGCACATCTAAGTGAGGTGAGCACATGATCGCGACCGCACCGGAAACGAGAACTAGCACCTTGCATTGAGGGAAAAGACTGGAGCCTAAAAACAAAATAATGGGAAACATTTGCTCCTTTTCTCTGGCAACAACCAGACACTATGTCGACAATTCCTCAATACTCGTCTGTAGGCTCCTTCGCATGGTTCTCTAAAAACAGCAGATTACACATGAGGAATGGGCAAAAAACACCAAGTCTACCCTATATGTATCGAATACGTTAAGGTGATGTCATTACATCGTTCATTTGAGTTGCAAATGTTCGGCCAGGATGGGATGCAAACATAGTGTATAATATAGTTTATGTTTGAATTGAGATTCCCACCAAAGTTTACCACAACGAAACAAATGTTGCCAATACGCCAATATCTGTCAGAAGGCTACCTCGCATGGTTCTCTCAGACAGCAGGATACCTGTGCGGAAAATGACAGCGACACCGAGTCTACCCTATATATATCTAATACGTTAAGGTGATGTCGTTACATCGTTCAAATTAGTTTCAAATGATCCGTCAGAAGGCTCCCTCGCATGGTTCTCTCAGACAGCAGGTTACCCGTGCGGAAAATGACAGCGACACCGAGTCTACCCTATATATATCTAATACGTTAAGGTGATGTCGTTACATCGTTCAAATTAGTTTCAAATGGTCGCCCAATAAGCACCCTGCTCTGAACATATAAAGAAAAAGTCTGATGTACCACACCCGATTTCTGTAGAAAGGTAAATTTTTCGGCTCGATTTTCTCCAGAATAAGCACATCTAAGTGAGGTGAGCACATGATCGCGAATGCACCGTAACCGAGAACAAACACCTTCCATTAAGGGAAAATACTGGAGCCAAAAAACGAAAATTGAAACATTTGCTCCTTTTCTCTCGAAACAACGAGACACTATGTCGACAATTCGTCAATACTCGTCTGTAGGCTCTTTCGCATGGTTCTCTAAAACAGCAGATTACCCATGAGGAATGTGCAAAAAACACCGAGTATACCCTATATGTATCGAATACGTTAAGGTGATGTCATTACATCGTTCATTTGAGTTACAAATGTTCGGCCAGGATGGGATGCAAACATAGCGTATAATATAGTTAATCTTTGAATTGAGATTCCTACCAAAGTTTCCCACAACGAGACAAATGTTGCCAATACGCCAATATCCGTCAGAAGGCTCCCTCGCATGGTTCTCTCAGACAGCAGGTTACCCGTGAGGAAAATGACAGCGACACCGAGTCTACCCTATATATATCTAATACGTTAAGGTGATGTCTCTACATCGTTCAAATTAGTTTCAAATGGTCGCCCAGTAAGCACCCTGCTCTGAACATATAAAGAAAAAGTCTGATGTACCACACCCGATTTCTGTAGAAAGGTAAATTTTTCGGCTCGATTTTCTCCAGAATAAGCACATCTAAGTGAGGTGAGCACATGATCGCGAATGCACCGTAACCGAGAACAAACACCTTCCATTAAGGGAAAATACTGGAGCCAAAAAACGAAAATTGAAACATTTGCTCCTTTTCTCTCGAAACAACGAGACACTATGTCGACAATTCGTCAATACTCGTCTGTAGGCTCTTTCGCATGGTTCTCTAAAACAGCAGATTACCCATGAGGAATGTGCAAAAAACACCGAGTCTACCCAATATGTATCGACTACGTTAAGGTCATGTCATTAAATCGTTCATTTGAGTTTCAAATGTTCGGCCAGTAAGCACCCTGCTCAGAACATATAACGAAAAAGTGTGATGTACCACGGCTCGATTTCCTCCAGAAAAAGCACATCTAAGTGAGGTGAGCACATGATCGCGACCGCACCGGAAACGAGAACTAGCACCTTGCATTGAGGGAAAAGACTGGAGCCTAAAAACAAAATAATGGGAAACATTTGCTCCTTTTCTCTGGCAACAACGAGACACTATGTCGACAATTCGTCAATACTCGTCTGTAGGCTCCTTCGCATGGTTCTCTAAAACAGCAGTTTACACATGAGGAATGTGCAAAAAACACCGAGTCTACCTATATTTATCGAATACGTTAAGGGGATGTCATTACATCGTTCATTTGAGTTTCAAATGTTCGGCCAGGATGGGATGCAAACATAGTGTATAATATAGTTTATGTTTGAATTGAGATTCCCACCAAAGTTTACCACAACGAAACCAATGTTGCCAATACGCCAGTATCTGTCCGAAGGCTACCTCGCATGGTTCTCTCAGACAGCAGGTTACCCGTGCGGAAAATGACACCAACACCGAGTCTACACTATATATATCGAATACGTTAAGGTGATGTCGTTACATCGTTCAAATGAGTTTCAAATGGTCGCCCAATAAGCACCCTGCTCTGAACATATAAAGAACACTTAGTAAGCCAACCAGAGGCTTAGGGCCCGCGCAGGAATATCCCTTCTAAAAAAATTCTTTTAATAAAGCACAGTACTTCAGCTTTGCAGCTTACATGTGCATACCTCACCGATTGCAATTCATCCACTTTTCATAGTGTTGTATTCAGTGTATTTTGAACTTTGTATTTGAAGTCTTTAAATCTTTGCGTTGCATAAGATTTAATGAGGCATTAATGATTCAACAAATTTTACTCCATTAAACATTGGATGAGGGAAGTTTTTACTCAGTCTAAGCATACTCCATTGTGAATTGTGTTAAGAACATTTATATTGCGACATGGAATTGATAAGCTCTTTATTTTGAGGATGGAATGAAAACATAGTGTATAATATAGTTAATGTTTGAATTGAGATTCCCACCAAAGTTTCCCACAACGAGACAAATGTTGCCAATACGCCAATATCCGTCAGAAGGCTCCCTCGCATGGTTCTCTCAGACAGCAGGTTACCCGTGCGGAAAATGACAGCGACACCGAGTCTACCCTATATATATCTAATACGTTAAGGTGATGTTGTTACATCGTTCAAATTAGTTTCAAATGGTCGCCCAATAAGCACCCTTCTCTGAACATATAAAGAAAAAGTCTGATATACCACAACCGATTTCTGCAGAGAGGTAAATTTTTCGGCTCGATTTTCTCCTGAATAAGCACATCTAAGTGAGGTGAGCACATGATCGCGAATGCACCGTAACCGAGAACAAACACCTTGCATTAAGGGAAAATACTGGAGCCAAAAAACGAAAATTGAAACATTTGCTCCTTTTCTCTCGAAACAACGAGATACTTTGTCGACAATTCGTCAATACTTGTCTGTAGGCTCCTTCGCATGGTTCTCTAAAACAGCAGATTACCCATGAGGAATGTGCAAAAAACACCTATATGAGTCTACCCTATATGTATCGATTACGTTAAGGTGATGTCATTACATCGTTCATTTGAGTTTCAAATGTTCGGCCAGGATGGGATACAAACATAGTGTATAATATAGTTTATGTTTGAATTGAGATTCCTACCAAAGTTTCCCACAACGAGACAAATGCTGCCAATACGCCAATATCCGTCAGAAGGCTCCCTCGCATGGTTCTCTCAGACAGCAGGTTACCCGTGCAGAAAATGACAGCGACACCGAGTCTACCCTATATATATCTAATACGTTAAGGTGATGTCGTTACATCGTTCAAATAAGTTTCAAATGGTCCGTCAGAGCGCTCCCTCGCATGGTTCTCTCAGACAGCAGGTTACCCCTGCGGAAAATGACAGCGACACCGAGTCTACCCTATATATATCTAATACGTTAAGGTGATGTCGTTACATCGTTCAAATTAGTTTCAAATGGTCCGTCAGAAGGCTCCCTCGCATGGTTCTCTCAGACAGCAGGTTACCCGTGCGGAAAATGACAGCGACACCGAGTCTACCCTATATATATCTAATACGTTAAGGTGATAGTCGTTACATCGTTCAAATTAGTTTCAAATGGTCTGTCAGAAGGCTCCCTCGCATGGTTCTCTCAGACAGCAGGTTACCCGTGCGGAAAATCACAGCGACACCGAGTATACCCTATATATATCTAACACGTTAAGGTGATGTTGTTACATCGTTCAAATTAGTTTCAAATGGGCCGTCAGAAGGCTCCCTCGCATGGTTCTCTCAGACAGCAGGTTACCCGTGCGGAAAATGACAGCGACACCGAGTCTACCCTATATATATCTAATACGTTAAGGTGATGTCGTTACATCGTTCAAATTAGTTTCAAATGGTCGCCCAATAAGCACCCTGCTCTGAACATATAAAGAAAAAGTCTGATGTACCACACCCGATTTCTGCAGAAAGGTAAATTTTTCGGCTCGATTTTCTCCAGAATATGCACATCTAAGTGAGGTGAGCACATGATCGCGAATGCACCGTAACCGAGAACAAACACCTTGCATTAAGGGAAAATACTGGAGCCAAAAAACGAAAATTGAAACATTTGCTCCTTTTCTCTCGAAACAACGAGATACTTTGTCGACAATTCGTCAATACTTGTCTGTAGGCTCCTTCGCATGGTTCTCTAAAACAGCAGATTACCCATGAGGAATGTGCAAAAAACACCTATATGAGTCTACCCTATATGTATCGATTACGTTAAGGTCATGTCATTAAATCGTTCATTTGAGTTTCAAATGTTCGGCCAGTAAGCACCCTGCTCAGAACATATAAAGAAAAAGTGTGATGTACCACATTCGATTTCTGGAGAAAGGTAAATTTTTCGGCTCGATTTCCTCCAGAATAAGCACATCTAAGTGAGGTGAGCACATGATCGCGACCGCACCGGAAACGAGAACTAGCACCTTGCATTGAGGGAAAAGACTGGAGCCTAAAAACAAAATAATGGGAAACATTTGCTCCTTTTCTCTGGCAACAACCAGACACTATGTCGACAATTCCTCAATACTCGTCTGTAGGCTCCTTCGCATGGTTCTCTAAAAACAGCAGATTACACATGAGGAATGGGCAAAAAACACCAAGTCTACCCTATATGTATCGAATACGTTAAGTTGATGTCATTACATCGTTCATTTGAGTTGCAAATGTTCGGCCAGGATGGGATGCAAACATAGTGTATAATATAGTTTATGTTTGAATTGAGATTCCCACCAAAGTTTACCACAACGAAACAAATGTTGCCAATACGCCAATATCTGTCAGAAGGCTACCTCGCATGGTTCTCTCAGACAGCAGGATACCTGTGCGGAAAATGACAGCGACACCGAGTCTACCCTATATATATCTAATACGTTAAGGTGATGTCGTTACATCGTTCAAATTAGTTTCAAATGATCCGTCAGAAGGCTCCCTCGCATGGTTCTCTCAGACAGCAGGTTACCCGTGCGGAAAATGACAGCGACACCGAGTCTACCCTATATATATCTAATACGTTAAGGTGATAGTCGTTACATCGTTCAAATTAGTTTCAAATGGTCGCCCAATAAGCACCCTGCTCTGAACATATAAAGAAAAAGTCTGATGTACCACACCTGATTTCTGCAGAAAGGTAAATTTTTTCGGCTCGATTTTCTCTAGAATATGCACATCTAAGTGAGGTGAGCACATGATCGCGAATGCACCGTAACCGAGAACAAACACCTTGCATTAAGGGAAAATACTGGAGCCAAAAAACGAAAATTGAAACATTTGCTCCTTTTTTCTCGAAACAACGAGACACTATGTCGACAATTCGTCAATACTCGTCTGTAGGCTCCTTCGCATGGTTCTCTAAAACAGCAGATTACCCATGAGGAATGTGCAAAAAACACCTATATGAGTCTACCCTATATGTATCCATTACGTTACGGTCATGTCATTAAGTCGTTCATTTGAGTTTCAAATGTTCGGCCAGTAAGCACCCTGCTCAGAACATATAACGAAAAAGTGTGATGTACCACATTCGATTTCTGGAGAAAGGTAAATTTTTCGGCTCGATTTCCTCCAGAATAAGCACATCTAAGTGAGGTGAGCACATGATCGCGACCGCACCGGAAACGAGAACTAGCACCTTGCATTGAGGGAAAAGACTGGAGCCTAAAAACAAAATAATGGGAAACATTTGCTCCTTTTCTCTGGCAACAACCAGACACTATGTCGACAATTCCTCAATACTCGTCTGTAGGCTCCTTCGCATGGTTCTCTAAAAACAGCAGATTACACATGAGGAATGGGCAAAAAACACCAAGTCTACCCTATATGTATCGAATACGTTAAGGTGATGTCATTACATCGTTCATTTGAGTTGCAAATGTTCGGCCAGGATGGGATGCAAACATAGTGTATAATATAGTTTATGTTTGAATTGAGATTCCCACCAAAGTTTACCACAACGAAACAAATGTTGCCAATACGCCAATATCTGTCAGAAGGCTACCTCGCATGGTTCTCTCAGACAGCAGGATACCTGTGCGGAAAATGACAGCGACACCGAGTCTACCCTATATATATCTAATACGTTAAGGTGATGTCGTTACATCGTTCAAATTAGTTTCAAATGATCCGTCAGAAGGCTCCCTCGCATGGTTCTCTCAGACAGCAGGTTACCCGTGCGGAAAATGACAGCGACACCGAGTCTACCCTATATATATCTAATACGTTAAGGTGATGTCGTTACATCGTTCAAATTAGTTTCAAATGGTCGCCCAATAAGCACCCTGCTCTGAACATATAAAGAAAAAGTCTGATGTACCACACCCGATTTCTGCAGAAAGGTAAATTTTTCGGCTCGATTTTCTCCAGAATATGCACATCTAAGTGAGGTGAGCACATGATCGCGAATGCACCGTAACCGAGAACAAACACCTTGCATTAAGGGAAAATACTGAAGCCAAAAAACGAAAATTGAAACATTTGCTCCTTTTCTCTCGAAACAACGAGACACTATGTCGACAATTCGTCAATACTCGTCTGTAGGCTCCTTTGCATGGTTCTCTAAAACAGCAGATTACCCATGAGGAATGTGCAAAAAACACCGAGTCTATCCTATATGTATCGATTACGTTAAGGTCATGTCATTAAATCGTTCATTTGAGTTTCAAATGTTCGGCCAGTAAGCACCCTGCTCAGAACATATAACGAAAAAGTGTGATGTACCACATTCGATTTCTGGAGAAAGGTAAATTTTTCGGCTCGATTTCCTCCAGAATAAGCACATCTAAGTGAGGTGAGCACATGATCGCGACCGCACCGGAAACGAGAACTAGCACCTTGCATTGAGGGAAAAGACTGGAGCCTAAAAACAAAATAATGGGAAACATTTGCTCCTTTTCTCTGGCAACAACGAGACACTATGTCGACAATTCGTCAATACTCCTCCACAGGCTGCTTCGCATGGTTCTCTAAAACAGCAGATTACACATGAGGAATGTGCAAAAAACACCGAGTATACCCTATATGTATCGAATACGTTAAGGTGATGTCATTACATCGTTCATTTGAGTTACAAATGTTCGGCCAGGATGGGATGCAAACATAGCGTATAATATAGTTAATCTTTGAATTGAGATTCCTACCAAAGTTTCCCACAACGAGACAAATGTTGCCAATACGCCAATATCCGTCAGAAGGCTCCCTCGCATGGTTCTCTCAGACAGCAGGTTACCCGTGAGGAAAATGACAGCGACACCGAGTCTACCCTATATATATCTAATACGTTAAGGTGATGTCTCTACATCGTTCAAATTAGTTTCAAATGGTCGCCCAGTAAGCACCCTGCTCTGAACATATAAAGAAAAAGTCTGATGTACCACACCCGATTTCTGTAGAAAGGTAAATTTTTCGGCTCGATTTTCTCCACAATAAGCACATCTAAGTGAGGTGAGCACATGATCGCGAATGCACCGTAACCGAGAACAAACACCTTCCATTAAGGGAAAATACTGGAGCCAAAAAACGAAAATTGAAACATTTGCTCCTTTTCTCTCGAAACAACGAGACACTATGTCGACAATTCGTCAATACTCGTCTGTAGGCTCTTTCGCATGGTTCTCTAAAACAGCAGATTACCCATGAGGAATGTGCAAAAAACACCGAGTCTACCCAATATGTATCGACTACGTTAAGGTCATGTCATTAAATCGTTCATTTGAGTTTCAAATGTTCGGCCAGTAAGCACCCTGCTCAGAACATATAACGAAAAAGTGTGATGTACCACATTCGATTTCTGGAGAAAGGTAAATTTTTCGGCTCGATTTCCTCCAGAAAAAGCACATCTAAGTGAGGTGAGCACATGATCGCGACCGCACCGGAAACGAGAACTAGCACCTTGCATTGAGGGAAAAGACTGGAGCCTAAAAACAAAATAATGGGAAACATTTGCTCCTTTTCTCTGGCAACAACGAGACACTATGTCGACAATTCGTCAATACTCGTCTGTAGGCTCCTTCGCATGGTTCTCTAAAACAGCAGTTTACACATGAGGAATGTGCAAAAAACACCGAGTCTACCTATATTTATCGAATACGTTAAGGGGATGTCATTACATCGTTCATTTGAGTTTCAAATGTTCGGCCAGGATGGGATGCAAACATAGTGTATAATATAGTTTATGTTTGAATTGAGATTCCCACCAAAGTTTACCACAACGAAACCAATGTTGCCAATACGCCAGTATCTGTCCGAAGGCTACCTCGCATGGTTCTCTCAGACAGCAGGTTACCCGTGCGGAAAATGACACCAACACCGAGTCTACACTATATATATCGAATACGTTAAGGTGATGTCGTTACATCGTTCAAATGAGTTTCAAATGGTCGCCCAATAAGCACCCTGCTCTGAACATATAAAGAACACTTAGTAAGCCAACCAGAGGCTTAGGGCCCGCGCAGGAATATCCCTTCTAAAAAAATTCTTTTAATAAAGCACAGTACTTCTGCTTTGCAGCTTACATGTGCATACCTCACCGATTGCAATTCATCCACTTTTCATAGTGTTGTATTCAGTGTATTTTGAACTTTGTATTTGAAGTCTTTAAATCTTTGCGTTGCATAAGATTTAATGAGGCATTAATGATTCAACAAATTTTACTCCATTAAACATTGGATGAGGGAAGTTTTTACTCAGTCTAAGCATACTCCATTGTGAATTGTGTTAAGAACATTTATATTGCGACATGGAATTGATAAGCTCTTTATTTTGAGGATGGAATGAAAACATAGTGTATAATATAGTTAATGTTTGAATTGAGATTCCCACCAAAGTTTCCCACAACGAGACAAATGTTGCCAATACGCCAATATCCGTCAGAAGGCTCCCTCGCATGGTTCTCTCAGACAGCAGGTTACCCGTGCGGAAAATGACAGCGACACCGAGTCTACCCTATATATATCTAATACGTTAAGGTGATGTCGTTACATCGTTCAAATTAGTTTCAAATGGTCGCCCAATAAGCACCCTTCTCTGAACATATAAAGAAAAAGTCTGATATACCACAACCGATTTCTGCAGAAAGGTAAATTTTTCGGCTCGATTTTCTCCTGAATAAGCACATCTAAGTGAGGTGAGCACATGATCGCGAATGCACCGTAACCGAGAACAAACACCTTGCATTAAGGGAAAATACTGGAGCCAAAAAACGAAAATTGAAACATTTGCTCCTTTTCTCTCGAAACAACGAGATACTTTGTCGACAATTCGTCAATACTTGTCTGTAGGCTCCTTCGCATGGTTCTCTAAAACAGCAGATTACCCATGAGGAATGTGCAAAAAACACCTATATGAGTCTACCCTATATGTATCGATTACGTTAAGGTGATGTCATTACATCGTTC
Source organism: Procambarus clarkii (assembly GCF_040958095.1). Lineage (NCBI taxonomy): Eukaryota > Metazoa > Arthropoda > Malacostraca > Decapoda > Cambaridae > Procambarus > Procambarus clarkii. The sequence goes on along the minus strand of NC_091217.1, from coordinate 30,834,536 downwards.
ATTTGAGTTTCAAATGTTCGGCCAGGATGGGATACAAACATAGTGTATAATATAGTTTATGTTTGAATTGAGATTCCTACCAAAGTTTCCCACAACGAGACAAATGCTGCCAATACGCCAATATCCGTCAGAAGGCTCCCTCGCATGGTTCTCTCAGACAGCAGGTTACCCGTGCAGAAAATGACAGCGACACCGAGTCTACCCTATATATATCTAATACGTTAAGGTGATGTCGTTACATCGTTCAAATAAGTTTCAAATGGTCCGTCAGAAGGCTCCCTCGCATGGTTCTCTCAGACAGCAGGTTACCCCTGCGGAAAATGACAGCGACACCGAGTCTACCCTATATATATCTAATACGTTAAGGTGATGTCGTTACATCGTTCAAATTAGTTTCAAATGGTCCGTCAGAAGGCTCCCTCGCATGGTTCTCTCAGACAGCAGGTTACCCGTGCGGAAAATGACAGCGACACCGAGTCTACCCTATATATATCTAATACGTTAAGGTGATAGTCGTTACATCGTTCAAATTAGTTTCAAATGGTCTGTCAGAAGGCTCCCTCGCATGGTTCTCTCAGACAGCAGGTTACCCGTGCGGAAAATCACAGCGACACCGAGTATACCCTATATATATCTAACACGTTAAGGTGATGTTGTTACATCGTTCAAATTAGTTTCAAATGGGCCGTCAGAAGGCTCCCTCGCATGGTTCTCTCAGACAGCAGGTTACCCGTGCGGAAAATGACAGCGACACCGAGTCTACCCTATATATATCTAATACGTTAAGGTGATGTCGTTACATCGTTCAAATTAGTTTCAAATGGTCGCCCAATAAGCACCCTGCTCTGAACATATAAAGAAAAAGTCTGATGTACCACACCCGATTTCTGCAGAAAGGTAAATTTTTCGGCTCGATTTTCTCCAGAATATGCACATCTAAGTGAGGTGAGCACATGATCGCGAATGCACCGTAACCGAGAACAAACACCTTGCATTAAGGGAAAATACTGGAGCCAAAAAACGAAAATTGAAACATTTGCTCCTTTTCTCTCGAAACAACGAGATACTTTGTCGACAATTCGTCAATACTTGTCTGTAGGCTCCTTCGCATGGTTCTCTAAAACAGCAGATTACCCATGAGGAATGTGCAAAAACACCTATATGAGTCTACCCTATATGTATCGATTACGTTAAGGTCATGTCATTAAATCGTTCATTTGAGTTTCAAATGTTCGGCCAGTAAGCACCCTGCTCAGAACATATAAAGAAAAAGTGTGATGTACCACATTCGATTTCTGGAGAAAGGTAAATTTTTCGGCTCGATTTCCTCCAGAATAAGCACATCTAAGTGAGGTGAGCACATGATCGCGACCGCACCGGAAACGAGAACTAGCACCTTGCATTGAGGGAAAAGACTGGAGCCTAAAAACAAAATAATGGGAAACATTTGCTCCTTTTCTCTGGCAACAACCAGACACTATGTCGACAATTCCTCAATACTCGTCTGTAGGCTCCTTCGCATGGTTCTCTAAAAACAGCAGATTACACATGAGGAATGGGCAAAAAACACCAAGTCTACCCTATATGTATCGAATACGTTAAGGTGATGTCATTACATCGTTCATTTGAGTTGCAAATGTTCGGCCAGGATGGGATGCAAACATAGTGTATAATATAGTTTATGTTTGAATTGAGATTCCCACCAAAGTTTACCACAACGAAACAAATGTTGCCAATACGCCAATATCTGTCAGAAGGCTACCTCGCATGGTTCTCTCAGACAGCAGGATACCTGTGCGGAAAATGACAGCGACACCGAGTCTACCCTATATATATCTAATACGTTAAGGTGATGTCGTTACATCGTTCAAATTAGTTTCAAATGATCCGTCAGAAGGCTCCCTCGCATGGTTCTCTCAGACAGCAGGTTACCCGTGCGGAAAATGACAGCGACACCGAGTCTACCCTATATATATCTAATACGTTAAGGTGATAGTCGTTACATCGTTCAAATTAGTTTCAAATGGTCGCCCAATAAGCACCCTGCTCTGAACATATAAAGAAAAAGTCTGATGTACCACACCTGATTTCTGCAGAAAGGTAAATTTTTTCGGCTCGATTTTCTCTAGAATATGCACATCTAAGTGAGGTGAGCACATGATCGCGAATGCACCGTAACCGAGAACAAACACCTTGCATTAAGGGAAAATACTGGAGCCAAAAAACGAAAATTGAAACATTTGCTCCTTTTCTCTCGAAACAACGAGATACTTTGTCGACAATTCGTCAATACTTATCTGTAGGCTCCTTCGCATGGTTCTCTAAAACAGCAGATTACCCATGAGGAATGTGCAAAAAACACCTATATGAGTCTACCCTATATGTATCGATTACGTTAAGGTCATGTCATTAAATCGTTCATTTGAGTTTCAAATGTTCGGCCTGTAAGCACCCTGCTCAGAACATATAAAGAAAAAGTGTGATGTACCACATTCGATTTCTGGAGAAAGGTAAATTTTTCGGCTCGATTTCCTCCAGAATAAGCACATCTAAGTGAGGTGAGCACATGATCGCGACCGCACCGGAAACGAGAACTGGCACCTTGCATTGAGGGAAAAGACTGGAGCCTAAAAACAAAATAATGGGAAACATTTGCTCCTTTTCTCTGGCAACAACCAGACACTATGTCGACAATTCCTCAATACTCGTCTGTAGGCTCCTTCGCATGGTTCTCTAAAAACAGCAGATTACACATGAGGAATGGGCAAAAAACACCAAGTCTACCCTATATGTATCGAATACGTTAAGGTGATGTCATTACATCGTTCATTTGAGTTGCAAATGTTCGGCCAGGATGGGATGCAAACATAGTGTATAATATAGTTTATGTTTGAATTGAGATTCCCACCAAAGTTTACCACAACGAAACAAATGTTGCCAATACGCCAATATCTGTCAGAAGGCTACCTCGCATGGTTCTCTCAGACAGCAGGATACCTGTGCGGAAAATGACAGCGACACCGAGTCTACCCTATATATATCTAATACGTTAAGGTGATGTCGTTACATCGTTCAAATTAGTTTCAAATGATCCGTCAGAAGGCTCCCTCGCATGGTTCTCTCAGACAGCAGGTTACCCGTGCGGAAAATGACAGCGACACCGAGTCTACCCTATATATATCTAATACGTTAAGGTGATAGTCGTTACATCGTTCAAATTAGTTTCAAATGGTCGCCCAATAAGCACCCTGCTCTGAACATATAAAGAAAAAGTCTGATGTACCACACCTGATTTCTGCAGAAAGGTAAATTTTTTCGGCTCGATTTTCTCTAGAATATGCACATCTAAGTGAGGTGAGCACATGATCGCGAATGCACCGTAACCGAGAACAAACACCTTGCATTAAGGGAAAATACTGGAGCCAAAAAACGAAAATTGAAACATTTGCTCCTTTTCTCTCGAAACAACGAGATACTTTGTCGACAATTCGTCAATACTTATCTGTAGGCTCCTTCGCATGGTTCTCTAAAACAGCAGATTACCCATGAGGAATGTGCAAAAAACACCTATATGAGTCTACCCTATATGTATCGATTACGTTAAGGTCATGTCATTAAATCGTTCATTTGAGTTTCAAATGTTCGGCCTGTAAGCACCCTGCTCAGAACATATAAAGAAAAAGTGTGATGTACCACATTCGATTTCTGGAGAAAGGTAAATTTTTCGGCTCGATTTCCTCCAGAATAAGCACATCTAAGTGAGGTGAGCACATGATCGCGACCGCACCGGAAACGAGAACTGGCACCTTGCATTGAGGGAAAAGACTGGAGCCTAAAAACAAAATAATGGGAAACATTTGCTCCTTTTCTCTGGCAACAACCAGACACTATGTCGACAATTCCTCAATACTCGTCTGTAGGCTCCTTCGCATGGTTCTCTAAAAACAGCAGATTACACATGAGGAATGGGCAAAAAACACCAAGTCTACCCTATATGTATCGAATACGTTAAGGTGATGTCATTACATCGTTCATTTGAGTTGCAAATGTTCGGCCAGGATGGGATGCAAACATAGTGTATAATATAGTTTATGTTTGAATTGAGATTCCCACCAAAGTTTACCACAACGAAACAAATGTTGCCAATACGCCAATATCTGTCAGAAGGCTACCTCGCATGGTTCTCTCAGACAGCAGGATACCTGTGCGGAAAATGACAGCGACACCGAGTCTACCCTATATATATCTAATACGTTAAGGTGATGTCGTTACATCGTTCAAATTAGTTTCAAATGATCCGTCAGAAGGCTCCCTCGCATGGTTCTCTCAGACAGCAGGTTACCCGTGCGGAAAATGACAGCGACACCGAGTCTACCCTATATATATCTAATACGTTAAGGTGATAGTCGTTACATCGTTCAAATTAGTTTCAAATGGTCGCCCAATAAGCACCCTGCTCTGAACATATAAAGAAAAAGTCTGATGTACCACACCTGATTTCTGCAGAAAGGTAAATTTTTTCGGCTCGATTTTCTCTAGAATATGCACATCTAAGTGAGGTGAGCACATGATCGCGAATGCACCGTAACCGAGAACAAACACCTTGCATTAAGGGAAAATACTGGAGCCAAAAAACGAAAATTGAAACATTTGCTCCTTTTTTCTCGAAACAACGAGACACTATGTCGACAATTCGTCAATACTCGTCTGTAGGCTCCTTCGCATGGTTCTCTAAAACAGCAGATTACCCATGAGGAATGTGCAAAAAACACCTATATGAGTCTACCCTATATGTATCCATTACGTTACGGTCATGTCATTAAGTCGTTCATTTGAGTTTCAAATGTTCAGCCAGTAAGCACCCTGCTCAGAACATATAACGAAAAAGTGTGATGTACCACATTCGATTTCTGGAGAAAGGTAAATTTTTCGGCTCGATTTCCTCCAGAATAAGCACATCTAAGTGAGGTGAGCACATGATCGCGACCGCACCGGAAACGAGAACTAGCACCTTGCATTGAGGGAAAAGACTGGAGCCTAAAAACAAAATAATGGGAAACATTTGCTCCTTTTCTCTGGCAACAACCAGACACTATGTCGACAATTCCTCAATACTCGTCTGTAGGCTCCTTCGCATGGTTCTCTAAAAACAGCAGATTACACATGAGGAATGGGCAAAAAACACCAAGTCTACCCTATATGTATCGAATACGTTAAGGTGATGTCATTACATCGTTCATTTGAGTTGCAAATGTTCGGCCAGGATGGGATGCAAACATAGTGTATAATATAGTTTATGTTTGAATTGAGATTCCCACCAAAGTTTACCACAACGAAACAAATGTTGCCAATACGCCAATATCTGTCAGAAGGCTACCTCGCATGGTTCTCTCAGACAGCAGGATACCTGTGCGGAAAATGACAGCGACACCGAGTCTACCCTATATATATCTAATACGTTAAGGTGATGTCGTTACATCGTTCAAATTAGTTTCAAATGATCCGTCAGAAGGCTCCCTCGCATGGTTCTCTCAGACAGCAGGTTACCCGTGCGGAAAATGACAGCGACACCGAGTCTACCCTATATATATCTAATACGTTAAGGTGATGTCGTTACATCGTTCAAATTAGTTTCAAATGGTCGCCCAATAAGCACCCTGCTCTGAACATATAAAGAAAAAGTCTGATGTACCACACCCGATTTCTGTAGAAAGGTAAATTTTTCGGCTCGATTTTCTCCAGAATAAGCACATCTTAGTGAGGTGAGCACATGATCGCGAATGCACCGTAACCGAGAACAAACACCTTCCATTAAGGGAAAATACTGGAGCCAAAAAACGAAAATTGAAACATTTGCTCCTTTTCTCTCGAAACAACGAGACACTATGTCGACAATTCGTCAATACTCGTCTGTAGGCTCTTTCGCATGGTTCTCTAAAACAGCAGATTACCCATGAGGAATGTGCAAAAAACACCGAGTATACCCTATATGTATCGAATACGTTAAGGTGATGTCATTACATCGTTCATTTGAGTTACAAATGTTCGGCCAGGATGGGATGCAAACATAGCGTATAATATAGTTAATCTTTGAATTGAGATTCCTACCAAAGTTTCCCACAACGAGACAAATGTTGCCAATACGCCAATATCCGTCAGAAGGCTCCCTCGCATGGTTCTCTCAGACAGCAGGTTACCCGTGAGGAAAATGACAGCGACACCGAGTCTACCCTATATATATCTAATACGTTAAGGTGATGTCTCTACATCGTTCAAATTAGTTTCAAATGGTCGCCCAGTAAGCACCCTGCTCTGAACATATAAAGAAAAAGTCTGATGTACCACACCCGATTTCTGTAGAAAGGTAAATTTTTCGGCTCGATTTTCTCCAGAATAAGCACATCTAAGTGAGGTGAGCACATGATCGCGAATGCACCGTAACCGAGAACAAACACCTTCCATTAAGGGAAAATACTGGAGCCAAAAAACGAAAATTGAAACATTTGCTCCTTTTCTCTCGAAACAACGAGACACTATGTCGACAATTCGTCAATACTCGTCTGTAGGCTCTTTCGCATGGTTCTCTAAAACAGCAGATTACCCATGAGGAATGTGCAAAAAACACCGAGTCTACCCAATATGTATCGACTACGTTAAGGTCATGTCATTAAATCGTTCATTTGAGTTTCAAATGTTCGGCCAGTAAGCACCCTGCTCAGAACATATAACGAAAAAGTGTGATGTACCACATTCGATTTCTGGAGAAAGGTAAATTTTTCGGCTCGATTTCCTCCAGAAAAAGCACATCTAAGTGAGGTGAGCACATGATCGCGACCGCACCGGAAACGAGAACTAGCACCTTGCATTGAGGGAAAAGACTGGAGCCTAAAAACAAAATAATGGGAAACATTTGCTCCTTTTCTCTGGCAACAACGAGACACTATGTCGACAATTCGTCAATACTCGTCTGTAGGCTCCTTCGCATGGTTCTCTAAAACAGCAGTTTACACATGAGGAATGTGCAAAAAACACCGAGTCTACCTATATTTATCGAATACGTTAAGGGGATGTCATTACATCGTTCATTTGAGTTTCAAATGTTCGGCCAGGATGGGATGCAAACATAGTGTATAATATAGTTTATGTTTGAATTGAGATTCCCACCAAAGTTTACCACAACGAAACCAATGTTGCCAATACGCCAGTATCTGTCCGAAGGCTACCTCGCATGGTTCTCTCAGACAGCAGGTTACCCGTGCGGAAAATGACAGCGACACCGAGTCTACCCTATATATATCTAATACGTTAAGGTGATGTCGTTACATCGTTCAAATTAGTTTCAAATGATCCGTCAGAAGGCTCCCTCGCATGGTTCTCTCAGACAGCAGGTTACCCGTGCGGAAAATGACAGCGACACCGAGTCTACCCTATATATATCTAATACGTTAAGGTGATAGTCGTTACATCGTTCAAATTAGTTTCAAATGGTCGCCCAATAAGCACCCTGCTCTGAACATATAAAGAAAAAGTCTGATGTACCACACCTGATTTCTGCAGAAAGGTAAATTTTTTCGGCTCGATTTTCTCTAGAATATGCACATCTAAGTGAGGTGAGCACATGATCGCGAATGCACCGTAACCGAGAACAAACACCTTGCATTAAGGGAAAATACTGGAGCCAAAAAACGAAAATTGAAACATTTGCTCCTTTTCTCTCGAAACAACGAGATACTTTGTCGACAATTCGTCAATACTTGTCTGTAGGCTCCTTCGCATGGTTCTCTAAAACAGCAGATTACCCATGAGGAATGTGCAAAAAACACCTATATGAGTCTACCCTATATGTATCGATTACGTTAAGGTCATGTCATTAAATCGTTCATTTGAGTTTCAAATGTTCGGCCAGTAAGCACCCTGCTCAGAACATATAAAGAAAAAGTGTGATGTACCACATTCGATTTCTGGAGAAAGGTAAATTTTTCGGCTCGATTTCCTCCAGAATAAGCACATCTAAGTGAGGTGAGCACATGATCGCGACCGCACCGGAAACGAGAACTAGCACCTTGCATTGAGGGAAAAGACTGGAGCCTAAAAACAAAATAATGGGAAACATTTGCTCCTTTTCTCTGGCAACAACGAGACACTATGTCGACAATTCGTCAATACTCCTCCACAGGCTGCTTCGCATGGTTCTCTAAAACAGCAGTTTACACATGAGGAATGTGCAAAAAACACCGAGTCTACCTATATTTATCGAATACGTTAAGGGGATGTCATTACATCGTTCATTTGAGTTTCAAATGTTCGGCCAGGATGGGATGCAAACATAGTGTATAATATAGTTTATGTTTGAATTGAGATTCCCACCAAAGTTTACCACAACGAAACCAATGTTGCCAATACGCCAGTATCTGTCCGAAGGCTACCTCGCATGGTTCTCTCAGACAGCAGGTTACCCGTGCGGAAAATGACAGCGACACCGAGTCTACCCTATATATATCTAATACGTTAAGGTGATGTCGTTACATCGTTCAAATTAGTTTCAAATGATCCGTCAGAAGGCTCCCTCGCATGGTTCTCTCAGACAGCAGGTTACCCGTGCGGAAAATGACAGCGACACCGAGTCTACCCTATATATATCTAATACGTTAAGGTGATAGTCGTTACATCGTTCAAATTAGTTTCAAATGGTCGCCCAATAAGCACCCTGCTCTGAACATATAAAGAAAAAGTCTGATGTACCACACCTGATTTCTGCAGAAAGGTAAATTTTTTCGGCTCGATTTTCTCTAGAATATGCACATCTAAGTGAGGTGAGCACATGATCGCGAATGCACCGTAACCGAGAACAAACACCTTGCATTAAGGGAAAATACTGGAGCCAAAAAACGAAAATTGAAACATTTGCTCCTTTTCTCTCGAAACAACGAGATACTTTGTCGACAATTCGTCAATACTTGTCTGTAGGCTCCTTCGCATGGTTCTCTAAAACAGCAGATTACCCATGAGGAATGTGCAAAAAACACCTATATGAGTCTACCCTATATGTATCGATTACGTTAAGGTCATATCATTAAATCGTTCATTTGAGTTTCAAATGTTCGGCCAGTAAGCACCCTGCTCAGAACATATAAAGAAAAAGTGTGATGTACCACATTCGATTTCTGGAGAAAGGTAAATTTTTCGGCTCGATTTCCTCCAGAATAAGCACATCTAAGTGAGGTGAGCACATGATCGCGACCGCACCGGAAACGAGAACTAGCACCTTGCATTGAGGGAAAAGACTGGAGCCTAAAAACAAAATAATGGGAAACATTTGCTCCTTTTCTCTGGCAACAACGAGACACTATGTCGACAATTCGTCAATACTCCTCCACAGGCTGCTTCGCATGGTTCTCTAAAACAGCAGTTTACACATGAGGAATGTGCAAAAAACACCGAGTCTACCTATATTTATCGAATACGTTAAGGGGATGTCATTACATCGTTCATTTGAGTTTCAAATGTTCGGCCAGGATGGGATGCAAACATAGTGTATAATATAGTTTATGTTTGAATTGAGATTCCCACCAAAGTTTACCACAACGAAACCAATGTTGCCAATACGCCAGTATCTGTCCGAAGGCTACCTCGCATGGTTCTCTCAGACAGCAGGTTACCCGTGCGGAAAATGACAGCGACACCGAGTCTACCCTATATATATCTAATACGTTAAGGTGATGTCGTTACATCGTTCAAATTAGTTTCAAATGATCCGTCAGAAGGCTCCCTCGCATGGTTCTCTCAGACAGCAGGTTACCCGTGCGGAAAATGACAGCGACACCGAGTCTACCCTATATATATCTAATACGTTAAGGTGATAGTCGTTACATCGTTCAAATTAGTTTCAAATGGTCGCCCAATAAGCACCCTGCTCTGAACATATAAAGAAAAAGTCTGATGTACCACACCTGATTTCTGCAGAAAGGTAAATTTTTTCGGCTCGATTTTCTCTAGAATATGCACATCTAAGTGAGGTGAGCACATGATCGCGAATGCACCGTAACCGAGAACAAACACCTTGCATTAAGGGAAAATACTGGAGCCAAAAAACGAAAATTGAAACATTTGCTCCTTTTCTCTCGAAACAACGAGATACTTTGTCGACAATTCGTCAATACTTGTCTGTAGGCTCCTTCGCATGGTTCTCTAAAACAGCAGATTACCCATGAGGAATGTGCAAAAAACACCTATATGAGTCTACCCTATATGTATCGATTACGTTAAGGTCATGTCATTAAATCGTTCATTTGAGTTTCAAATGTTCGGCCAGTAAGCACCCTGCTCAGAACATATAAAGAAAAAGTGTGATGTACCACATTCGATTTCTGGAGAAAGGTAAATTTTTCGGCTCGATTTCCTCCAGAATAAGCACATCTAAGTGAGGTGAGCACATGATCGCGACCGCACCGGAAACGAGAACTAGCACCTTGCATTGAGGGAAAAGACTGGAGCCTAAAAACAAAATAATGGGAAACATTTGCTCCTTTTCTCTGGCAACAACCAGACACTATGTCGACAATTCCTCAATACTCGTCTGTAGGCTCCTTCGCATGGTTCTCTAAAAACAGCAGATTACACATGAGGAATGGGCAAAAAACACCAAGTCTACCCTATATGTATCGAATACGTTAAGGTGATGTCATTACATCGTTCATTTGAGTTGCAAATGTTCGGCCAGGATGGGATGCAAACATAGTGTATAATATAGTTTATGTTTGAATTGAGATTCCCACCAAAGTTTACCACAACGAAACAAATGTTGCCAATACGCCAATATCTGTCAGAAGGCTACCTCGCATGGTTCTCTCAGACAGCAGGATACCTGTGCGGAAAATGACAGCGACACCGAGTCTACCCTATATATATCTAATACGTTAAGGTGATGTCGTTACATCGTTCAAATTAGTTTCAAATGATCCGTCAGAAGGCTCCCTCGCATGGTTCTCTCAGACAGCAGGTTACCCGTGCGGAAAATGACAGCGACACCGAGTCTACCCTATATATATCTAATACGTTAAGGTGATAGTCGTTACATCGTTCAAATTAGTTTCAAATGGTCGCCCAATAAGCACCCTGCTCTGAACATATAAAGAAAAAGTCTGATGTACCACACCTGATTTCTGCAGAAAGGTAAATTTTTTCGGCTCGATTTTCTCTAGAATATGCACATCTAAGTGAGGTGAGCACATGATCGCGAATGCACCGTAACCGAGAACAAACACCTTGCATTAAGGGAAAATACTGGAGCCAAAAAACGAAAATTGAAACATTTGCTCCTTTTTTCTCGAAACAACGAGACACTATGTCGACAATTCGTCAATACTCGTCTGTAGGCTCCTTCGCATGGTTCTCTAAAACAGCAGATTACCCATGAGGAATGTGCAAAAAACACCTATATGAGTCTACCCTATATGTATCCATTACGTTACGGTCATGTCATTAAGTCGTTCATTTGAGTTTCAAATGTTCGGCCAGTAAGCACCCTGCTCAGAACATATAACGAAAAAGTGTGATGTACCACATTCGATTTCTGGAGAAAGGTAAATTTTTCGGCTCGATTTCCTCCAGAATAAGCACATCTAAGTGAGGTGAGCACATGATCGCGACCGCACCGGAAACGAGAACTAGCACCTTGCATTGAGGGAAAAGACTGGAGCCTAAAAACAAAATAATGGGAAACATTTGCTCCTTTTCTCTGGCAACAACCAGACACTATGTCGACAATTCCTCAATACTCGTCTGTAGGCTCCTTCGCATGGTTCTCTAAAAACAGCAGATTACACATGAGGAATGGGCAAAAAACACCAAGTCTACCCTATATGTATCGAATACGTTAAGGTGATGTCATTACATCGTTCATTTGAGTTGCAAATGTTCGGCCAGGATGGGATGCAAACATAGTGTATAATATAGTTTATGTTTGAATTGAGATTCCCACCAAAGTTTACCACAACGAAACAAATGTTGCCAATACGCCAATATCTGTCAGAAGGCTACCTCGCATGGTTCTCTCAGACAGCAGGATACCTGTGCGGAAAATGACAGCGACACCGAGTCTACCCTATATATATCTAATACGTTAAGGTGATGTCGTTACATCGTTCAAATTAGTTTCAAATGATCCGTCAGAAGGCTCCCTCGCATGGTTCTCTCAGACAGCAGGTTACCCGTGCGGAAAATGACAGCGACACCGAGTCTACCCTATATATATCTAATACGTTAAGGTGATGTCGTTACATCGTTCAAATTAGTTTCAAATGGTCGCCCAATAAGCACCCTGCTCTGAACATATAAAGAAAAAGTCTGATGTACCACACCCGATTTCTGCAGAAAGGTAAATTTTTCGGCTCGATTTTCTCCAGAATATGCACATCTAAGTGAGGTGAGCACATGATCGCGAATGCACCGTAACCGAGAACAAACACCTTGCATTAAGGGAAAATACTGAAGCCAAAAAACGAAAATTGAAACATTTGCTCCTTTTCTCTCGAAACAACGAGACACTATGTCGACAATTCGTCAATACTCGTCTGTAGGCTCCTTTGCATGGTTCTCTAAAACAGCAGATTACCCATGAGGAATGTGCAAAAAACACCGAGTCTATCCTATATGTATCGATTACGTTAAGGTCATGTCATTAAATCGTTCATTTGAGTTTCAAATGTTCGGCCAGTAAGCACCCTGCTCAGAACATATAACGAAAAAGTGTGATGTACCACATTCGATTTCTGGAGAAAGGTAAATTTTTCGGCTCGATTTCCTCCAGAATAAGCACATCTAAGTGAGGTGAGCACATGATCGCGACCGCACCGGAAACGAGAACTAGCACCTTGCATTGAGGGAAAAGACTGGAGCCTAAAAACAAAATAATGGGAAACATTTGCTCCTTTTCTCTGGCAACAACGAGACACTATGTCGACAATTCGTCAATACTCCTCCACAGGCTGCTTCGCATGGTTCTCTAAAACAGCAGATTACACATGAGGAATGTGCAAAAAACACCGAGTATACCCTATATGTATCGAATACGTTAAGGTGATGTCATTACATCGTTCATTTGAGTTACAAATGTTCGGCCAGGATGGGATGCAAACATAGCGTATAATATAGTTAATCTTTGAATTGAGATTCCTACCAAAGTTTCCCACAACGAGACAAATGTTGCCAATACGCCAATATCCGTCAGAAGGCTCCCTCGCATGGTTCTCTCAGACAGCAGGTTACCCGTGAGGAAAATGACAGCGACACCGAGTCTACCCTATATATATCTAATACGTTAAGGTGATGTCTCTACATCGTTCAAATTAGTTTCAAATGGTCGCCCAGTAAGCACCCTGCTCTGAACATATAAAGAAAAAGTCTGATGTACCACACCCGATTTCTGTAGAAAGGTAAATTTTTCGGCTCGATTTTCTCCAGAATAAGCACATCTAAGTGAGGTGAGCACATGATCGCGAATGCACCGTAACCGAGAACAAACACCTTCCATTAAGGGAAAATACTGGAGCCAAAAAACGAAAATTGAAACATTTGCTCCTTTTCTCTCGAAACAACGAGACACTATGTCGACAATTCGTCAATACTCGTCTGTAGGCTCTTTCGCATGGTTCTCTAAAACAGCAGATTACCCATGAGGAATGTGCAAAAAACACCGAGTCTACCCAATATGTATCGACTACGTTAAGGTCATGTCATTAAATCGTTCATTTGAGTTTCAAATGTTCGGCCAGTAAGCACCCTGCTCAGAACATATAACGAAAAAGTGTGATGTACCACATTCGATTTCTGGAGAAAGGTAAATTTTTCGGCTCGATTTCCTCCAGAAAAAGCACATCTAAGTGAGGTGAGCACATGATCGCGACCGCACCGGAAACGAGAACTAGCACCTTGCATTGAGGGAAAAGACTGGAGCCTAAAAACAAAATAATGGGAAACATTTGCTCCTTTTCTCTGGCAACAACGAGACACTATGTCGACAATTCGTCAATACTCGTCTGTAGGCTCCTTCGCATGGTTCTCTAAAACAGCAGTTTACACATGAGGAATGTGCAAAAAACACCGAGTCTACCTATATTTATCGAATACGTTAAGGGGATGTCATTACATCGTTCATTTGAGTTTCAAATGTTCGGCCAGGATGGGATGCAAACATAGTGTATAATATAGTTTATGTTTGAATTGAGATTCCCACCAAAGTTTACCACAACGAAACCAATGTTGCCAATACGCCAGTATCTGTCCGAAGGCTACCTCGCATGGTTCTCTCAGACAGCAGGTTACCCGTGCGGAAAATGACACCAACACCGAGTCTACACTATATATATCGAATACGTTAAGGTGATGTCGTTACATCGTTCAAATGAGTTTCAAATGGTCGCCCAATAAGCACCCTGCTCTGAACATATAAAGAACACTTAGTAAGCCAACCAGAGGCTTAGGGCCCGCGCAGGAATATCCCTTCTAAAAAAATTCTTTTAATAAAGCACAGTACTTCAGCTTTGCAGCTTACATGTGCATACCTCACCGATTGCAATTCATCCACTTTTCATAGTGTTGTATTCAGTGTATTTTGAACTTTGTATTTGAAGTCTTTAAATCTTTGCGTTGCATAAGATTTAATGAGGCATTAATGATTCAACAAATTTTACTCCATTAAACATTGGATGAGGGAAGTTTTTACTCAGTCTAAGCATACTCCATTGTGAATTGTGTTAAGAACATTTATATTGCGACATGGAATTGATAAGCTCTTTATTTTGAGGATGGAATGAAAACATAGTGTATAATATAGTTAATGTTTGAATTGAGATTCCCACCAAAGTTTCCCACAACGAGACAAATGTTGCCAATACGCCAATATCCGTCAGAAGGCTCCCTCGCATGGTTCTCTCAGACAGCAGGTTACCCGTGCGGAAAATGACAGCGACACCGAGTCTACCCTATATATATCTAATACGTTAAGGTGATGTCGTTACATCGTTCAAATTAGTTTCAAATGGTCGCCCAATAAGCACCCTTCTCTGAACATATAAAGAAAAAGTCTGATATACCACAACCGATTTCTGCAGAAAGGTAAATTTTTCGGCTCGATTTTCTCCTGAATAAGCACATCTAAGTGAGGTGAGCACATGATCGCGAATGCACCGTAACCGAGAACAAACACCTTGCATTAAGGGAAAATACTGGAGCCAAAAAACGAAAATTGAAACATTTGCTCCTTTTCTCTCGAAACAACGAGATACTTTGTCGACAATTCGTCAATACTTGTCTGTAGGCTCCTTCGCATGGTTCTCTAAAACAGCAGATTACCCATGAGGAATGTGCAAAAAACACCTATATGAGTCTACCCTATATGTATCGATTACGTTAAGGTGATGTCATTACATCGTTCATTTGAGTTTCAAATGTTCGGCCAGGATGGGATACAAACATAGTGTATAATATAGTTTATGTTTGAATTGAGATTCCTACCAAAGTTTCCCACAACGAGACAAATGCTGCCAATACGCCAATATCCGTCAGAAGGCTCCCTCGCATGGTTCTCTCAGACAGCAGGTTACCCGTGCAGAAAATGACAGCGACACCGAGTCTACCCTATATATATCTAATACGTTAAGGTGATGTCGTTACATCGTTCAAATAAGTTTCAAATGGTCCGTCAGAAGGCTCCCTCGCATGGTTCTCTCAGACAGCAGGTTACCCCTGCGGAAAATGACAGCGACACCGAGTCTACCCTATATATATCTAATACGTTAAGGTGATGTCGTTACATCGTTCAAATTAGTTTCAAATGGTCCGTCAGAAGGCTCCCTCGCATGGTTCTCTCAGACAGCAGGTTACCCGTGCGGAAAATGACAGCGACACCGAGTCTACCCTATATATATCTAATACGTTAAGGTGATAGTCGTTACATCGTTCAAATTAGTTTCAAATGGTCTGTCAGAAGGCTCCCTCGCATGGTTCTCTCAGACAGCAGGTTACCCGTGCGGAAAATCACAGCGACACCGAGTATACCCTATATATATCTAACACGTTAAGGTGATGTTGTTACATCGTTCAAATTAGTTTCAAATGGGCCGTCAGAAGGCTCCCTCGCATGGTTCTCTCAGACAGCAGGTTACCCGTGCGGAAAATGACAGCGACACCGAGTCTACCCTATATATATCTAATACGTTAAGGTGATGTCGTTACATCGTTCAAATTAGTTTCAAATGGTCGCCCAATAAGCACCCTGCTCTGAACATATAAAGAAAAAGTCTGATGTACCACACCCGATTTCTGCAGAAAGGTAAATTTTTCGGCTCGATTTTCTCCAGAATATGCACATCTAAGTGAGGTGAGCACATGATCGCGAATGCACCGTAACCGAGAACAAACACCTTGCATTAAGGGAAAATACTGGAGCCAAAAAACGAAAATTGAAACATTTGCTCCTTTTCTCTCGAAACAACGAGATACTTTGTCGACAATTCGTCAATACTTGTCTGTAGGCTCCTTCGCATGGTTCTCTAAAACAGCAGATTACCCATGAGGAATGTGCAAAAAACACCTATATGAGTCTACCCTATATGTATCGATTACGTTAAGGTCATGTCATTAAATCGTTCATTTGAGTTTCAAATGTTCGGCCAGTAAGCACCCTGCTCAGAACATATAAAGAAAAAGTGTGATGTACCACATTCGATTTCTGGAGAAAGGTAAATTTTTCGGCTCGATTTCCTCCAGAATAAGCACATCTAAGTGAGGTGAGCACATGATCGCGACCGCACCGGAAACGAGAACTAGCACCTTGCATTGAGGGAAAAGACTGGAGCCTAAAAACAAAATAATGGGAAACATTTGCTCCTTTTCTCTGGCAACAACCAGACACTATGTCGACAATTCCTCAATACTCGTCTGTAGGCTCCTTCGCATGGTTCTCTAAAAACAGCAGATTACACATGAGGAATGGGCAAAAAACACCAAGTCTACCCTATATGTATCGAATACGTTAAGTTGATGTCATTACATCGTTCATTTGAGTTGCAAATGTTCGGCCAGGATGGGATGCAAACATAGTGTATAATATAGTTTATGTTTGAATTGAGATTCCCACCAAAGTTTACCACAACGAAACAAATGTTGCCAATACGCCAATATCTGTCAGAAGGCTACCTCGCATGGTTCTCTCAGACAGCAGGATACCTGTGCGGAAAATGACAGCGACACCGAGTCTACCCTATATATATCTAATACGTTAAGGTGATGTCGTTACATCGTTCAAATTAGTTTCAAATGATCCGTCAGAAGGCTCCCTCGCATGGTTCTCTCAGACAGCAGGTTACCCGTGCGGAAAATGACAGCGACACCGAGTCTACCCTATATATATCTAATACGTTAAGGTGATAGTCGTTACATCGTTCAAATTAGTTTCAAATGGTCGCCCAATAAGCACCCTGCTCTGAACATATAAAGAAAAAGTCTGATGTACCACACCTGATTTCTGCAGAAAGGTAAATTTTTTCGGCTCGATTTTCTCTAGAATATGCACATCTAAGTGAGGTGAGCACATGATCGCGAATGCACCGTAACCGAGAACAAACACCTTGCATTAAGGGAAAATACTGGAGCCAAAAAACGAAAATTGAAACATTTGCTCCTTTTTTCTCGAAACAACGAGACACTATGTCGACAATTCGTCAATACTCGTCTGTAGGCTCCTTCGCATGGTTCTCTAAAACAGCAGATTACCCATGAGGAATGTGCAAAAAACACCTATATGAGTCTACCCTATATGTATCCATTACGTTACGGTCATGTCATTAAGTCGTTCATTTGAGTTTCAAATGTTCGGCCAGTAAGCACCCTGCTCAGAACATATAACGAAAAAGTGTGATGTACCACATTCGATTTCTGGAGAAAGGTAAATTTTTCGGCTCGATTTCCTCCAGAATAAGCACATCTAAGTGAGGTGAGCACATGATCGCGACCGCACCGGAAACGAGAACTAGCACCTTGCATTGAGGGAAAAGACTGGAGCCTAAAAACAAAATAATGGGAAACATTTGCTCCTTTTCTCTGGCAACAACCAGACACTATGTCGACAATTCCTCAATACTCGTCTGTAGGCTCCTTCGCATGGTTCTCTAAAAACAGCAGATTACACATGAGGAATGGGCAAAAAACACCAAGTCTACCCTATATGTATCGAATACGTTAAGGTGATGTCATTACATCGTTCATTTGAGTTGCAAATGTTCGGCCAGGATGGGATGCAAACATAGTGTATAATATAGTTTATGTTTGAATTGAGATTCCCACCAAAGTTTACCACAACGAAACAAATGTTGCCAATACGCCAATATCTGTCAGAAGGCTACCTCGCATGGTTCTCTCAGACAGCAGGATACCTGTGCGGAAAATGACAGCGACACCGAGTCTACCCTATATATATCTAATACGTTAAGGTGATGTCGTTACATCGTTCAAATTAGTTTCAAATGATCCGTCAGAAGGCTCCCTCGCATGGTTCTCTCAGACAGCAGGTTACCCGTGCGGAAAATGACAGCGACACCGAGTCTACCCTATATATATCTAATACGTTAAGGTGATGTCGTTACATCGTTCAAATTAGTTTCAAATGGTCGCCCAATAAGCACCCTGCTCTGAACATATAAAGAAAAAGTCTGATGTACCACACCCGATTTCTGCAGAAAGGTAAATTTTTCGGCTCGATTTTCTCCAGAATATGCACATCTAAGTGAGGTGAGCACATGATCGCGAATGCACCGTAACCGAGAACAAACACCTTGCATTAAGGGAAAATACTGAAGCCAAAAAACGAAAATTGAAACATTTGCTCCTTTTCTCTCGAAACAACGAGACACTATGTCGACAATTCGTCAATACTCGTCTGTAGGCTCCTTTGCATGGTTCTCTAAAACAGCAGATTACCCATGAGGAATGTGCAAAAAACACCGAGTCTATCCTATATGTATCGATTACGTTAAGGTCATGTCATTAAATCGTTCATTTGAGTTTCAAATGTTCGGCCAGTAAGCACCCTGCTCAGAACATATAACGAAAAAGTGTGATGTACCACATTCGATTTCTGGAGAAAGGTAAATTTTTCGGCTCGATTTCCTCCAGAATAAGCACATCTAAGTGAGGTGAGCACATGATCGCGACCGCACCGGAAACGAGAACTAGCACCTTGCATTGAGGGAAAAGACTGGAGCCTAAAAACAAAATAATGGGAAACATTTGCTCCTTTTCTCTGGCAACAACGAGACACTATGTCGACAATTCGTCAATACTCCTCCACAGGCTGCTTCGCATGGTTCTCTAAAACAGCAGATTACACATGAGGAATGTGCAAAAAACACCGAGTATACCCTATATGTATCGAATACGTTAAGGTGATGTCATTACATCGTTCATTTGAGTTACAAATGTTCGGCCAGGATGGGATGCAAACATAGCGTATAATATAGTTAATCTTTGAATTGAGATTCCTACCAAAGTTTCCCACAACGAGACAAATGTTGCCAATACGCCAATATCCGTCAGAAGGCTCCCTCGCATGGTTCTCTCAGACAGCAGGTTACCCGTGAGGAAAATGACAGCGACACCGAGTCTACCCTATATATATCTAATACGTTAAGGTGATGTCTCTACATCGTTCAAATTAGTTTCAAATGGTCGCCCAGTAAGCACCCTGCTCTGAACATATAAAGAAAAAGTCTGATGTACCACACCCGATTTCTGTAGAAAGGTAAATTTTTCGGCTCGATTTTCTCCAGAATAAGCACATCTAAGTGAGGTGAGCACATGATCGCGAATGCACCGTAACCGAGAACAAACACCTTCCATTAAGGGAAAATACTGGAGCCAAAAAACGAAAATTGAAACATTTGCTCCTTTTCTCTCGAAACAACGAGACACTATGTCGACAATTCGTCAATACTCGTCTGTAGGCTCTTTCGCATGGTTCTCTAAAACAGCAGATTACCCATGAGGAATGTGCAAAAAACACCGAGTCTACCCAATATGTATCGACTACGTTAAGGTCATGTCATTAAATCGTTCATTTGAGTTTCAAATGTTCGGCCAGTAAGCACCCTGCTCAGAACATATAACGAAAAAGTGTGATGTACCACATTCGATTTCTGGAGAAAGGTAAATTTTTCGGCTCGATTTCCTCCAGAAAAAGCACATCTAAGTGAGGTGAGCACATGATCGCGACCGCACCGGAAACGAGAACTAGCACCTTGCATTGAGGGAAAAGACTGGAGCCTAAAAACAAAATAATGGGAAACATTTGCTCCTTTTCTCTGGCAACAACGAGACACTATGTCGACAATTCGTCAATACTCGTCTGTAGGCTCCTTCGCATGGTTCTCTAAAACAGCAGTTTACACATGAGGAATGTGCAAAAAACACCGAGTCTACCTATATTTATCGAATACGTTAAGGGGATGTCATTACATCGTTCATTTGAGTTTCAAATGTTCGGCCAGGATGGGATGCAAACATAGTGTATAATATAGTTTATGTTTGAATTGAGATTCCCACCAAAGTTTACCACAACGAAACCAATGTTGCCAATACGCCAGTATCTGTCCGAAGGCTACCTCGCATGGTTCTCTCAGACAGCAGGTTACCCGTGCGGAAAATGACACCAACACCGAGTCTACACTATATATATCGAATACGTTAAGGTGATGTCGTTACATCGTTCAAATGAGTTTCAAATGGTCGCCCAATAAGCACCCTGCTCTGAACATATAAAGAACACTTAGTAAGCCAACCAGAGGCTTAGGGCCCGCGCAGGAATATCCCTTCTAAAAAAATTCTTTTAATAAAGCACAGTACTTCTGCTTTGCAGCTTACATGTGCATACCTCACCGATTGCAATTCATCCACTTTTCATAGTGTTGTATTCAGTGTATTTTGAACTTTGTATTTGAAGTCTTTAAATCTTTGCGTTGCATAAGATTTAATGAGGCATTAATGATTCAACAAATTTTACTCCATTAAACATTGGATGAGGGAAGTTTTTACTCAGTCTAAGCATACTCCATTGTGAATTGTGTTAAGAACATTTATATTGCGACATGGAATTGATAAGCTCTTTATTTTGAGGATGGAATGAAAACATAGTGTATAATATAGTTAATGTTTGAATTGAGATTCCCACCAAAGTTTCCCACAACGAGACAAATGTTGCCAATACGCCAATATCCGTCAGAAGGCTCCCTCGCATGGTTCTCTCAGACAGCAGGTTACCCGTGCGGAAAATGACAGCGACACCGAGTCTACCCTATATATATCTAATACGTTAAGGTGATGTCGTTACATCGTTCAAATTAGTTTCAAATGGTCGCCCAATAAGCACCCTTCTCTGAACATATAAAGAAAAAGTCTGATATACCACAACCGATTTCTGCAGAAAGGTAAATTTTTCGGCTCGATTTTCTCCTGAATAAGCACATCTAAGTGAGGTGAGCACATGATCGCGAATGCACCGTAACCGAGAACAAACACCTTGCATTAAGGGAAAATACTGGAGCCAAAAAACGAAAATTGAAACATTTGCTCCTTTTCTCTCGAAACAACGAGATACTTTGTCGACAATTCGTCAATACTTGTCTGTAGGCTCCTTCGCATGGTTCTCTAAAACAGCAGATTACCCATGAGGAATGTGCAAAAAACACCTATATGAGTCTACCCTATATGTATCGATTACGTTAAGGTGATGTCATTACATCGTTCATTTGAGTTTCAAATGTTCGGCCAGGATGGGATACAAACATAGTGTATAATATAGTTTATGTTTGAATTGAGATTCCTACCAAAGTTTCCCACAACGAGACAAATGCTGCCAATACGCCAATATCCGTCAGAAGGCTCCCTCGCATGGTTCTCTCAGACAGCAGGTTACCCGTGCAGAAAATGACAGCGACACCGAGTCTACCCTATATATATCTAATACGTTAAGGTGATGTCGTTACATCGTTCAAATAAGTTTCAAATGGTCCGTCAGAAGGCTCCCTCGCATGGTTCTCTCAGACAGCAGGTTACCCCTGCGGAAAATGACAGCGACACCGAGTCTACCCTATATATATCTAATACGTTAAGGTGATGTCGTTACATCGTTCAAATTAGTTTCAAATGGTCCGTCAGAAGGCTCCCTCGCATGGTTCTCTCAGACAGCAGGTTACCCGTGCGGAAAATGACAGCGACACCGAGTCTACCCTATATATATCTAATACGTTAAGGTGATAGTCGTTACATCGTTCAAATTAGTTTCAAATGGTCTGTCAGAAGGCTCCCTCGCATGGTTCTCTCAGACAGCAGGTTACCCGTGCGGAAAATCACAGCGACACCGAGTATACCCTATATATATCTAACACGTTAAGGTGATGTTGTTACATCGTTCAAATTAGTTTCAAATGGGCCGTCAGAAGGCTCCCTCGCATGGTTCTCTCAGACAGCAGGTTACCCGTGCGGAAAATGACAGCGACACCGAGTCTACCCTATATATATCTAATACGTTAAGGTGATGTCGTTACATCGTTCAAATTAGTTTCAAATGGTCGCCCAATAAGCACCCTGCTCTGAACATATAAAGAAAAAGTCTGATGTACCACACCCGATTTCTGCAGAAAGGTAAATTTTTCGGCTCGATTTTCTCCAGAATATGCACATCTAAGTGAGGTGAGCACATGATCGCGAATGCACCGTAACCGAGAACAAACACCTTGCATTAAGGGAAAATACTGGAGCCAAAAAACGAAAATTGAAACATTTGCTCCTTTTCTCTCGAAACAACGAGATACTTTGTCGACAATTCGTCAATACTTGTCTGTAGGCTCCTTCGCATGGTTCTCTAAAACAGCAGATTACCCATGAGGAATGTGCGAAAAACACCTATATGAGTCTACCCTATATGTATCGATTACGTTAAGGTCATGTCATTAAATCGTTCATTTGAGTTTCAAATGTTCGGCCAGTAAGCACCCTGCTCAGAACATATAAAGAAAAAGTGTGATGTACCACATTCGATTTCTGGAGAAAGGTAAATTTTTCGGCTCGATTTCCTCCAGAATAAGCACATCTAAGTGAGGTGAGCACATGATCGCGACCGCACCGGAAACGAGAACTAGCACCTTGCATTGAGGGAAAAGACTGGAGCCTAAAAACAAAATAATGGGAAACATTTGCTCCTTTTCTCTGGCAACAACCAGACACTATGTCGACAATTCCTCAATACTCGTCTGTAGGCTCCTTCGCATGGTTCTCTAAAAACAGCAGATTACACATGAGGAATGGGCAAAAAACACCAAGTCTACCCTATATGTATCGAATACGTTAAGGTGATGTCATTACATCGTTCATTTGAGTTGCAAATGTTCGGCCAGGATGGGATGCAAACATAGTGTATAATATAGTTTATGTTTGAATTGAGATTCCCACCAAAGTTTACCACAACGAAACAAATGTTGCCAATACGCCAATATCTGTCAGAAGGCTACCTCGCATGGTTCTCTCAGACAGCAGGATACCTGTGCGGAAAATGACAGCGACACCGAGTCTACCCTATATATATCTAATACGTTAAGGTGATGTCGTTACATCGTTCAAATTAGTTTCAAATGATCCGTCAGAAGGCTCCCTCGCATGGTTCTCTCAGACAGCAGGTTACCCGTGCGGAAAATGACAGCGACACCGAGTCTACCCTATATATATCTAATACGTTAAGGTGATAGTCGTTACATCGTTCAAATTAGTTTCAAATGGTCGCCCAATAAGCACCCTGCTCTGAACATATAAAGAAAAAGTCTGATGTACCACACCTGATTTCTGCAGAAAGGTAAATTTTTTCGGCTCGATTTTCTCTAGAATATGCACATCTAAGTGAGGTGAGCACATGATCGCGAATGCACCGTAACCGAGAACAAACACCTTGCATTAAGGGAAAATACTGGAGCCAAAAAACGAAAATTGAAACATTTGCTCCTTTTTTCTCGAAACAACGAGACACTATGTCGACAATTCGTCAATACTCGTCTGTAGGCTCCTTCGCATGGTTCTCTAAAACAGCAGATTACCCATGAGGAATGTGCAAAAAACACCTATATGAGTCTACCCTATATGTATCCATTACGTTACGGTCATGTCATTAAGTCGTTCATTTGAGTTTCAAATGTTCGGCCAGTAAGCACCCTGCTCAGAACATATAACGAAAAAGTGTGATGTACCACATTCGATTTCTGGAGAAAGGTAAATTTTTCGGCTCGATTTCCTCCAGAATAAGCACATCTAAGTGAGGTGAGCACATGATCGCGACCGCACCGGAAACGAGAACTAGCACCTTGCATTGAGGGAAAAGACTGGAGCCTAAAAACAAAATAATGGGAAACATTTGCTCCTTTTCTCTGGCAACAACCAGACACTATGTCGACAATTCCTCAATACTCGTCTGTAGGCTCCTTCGCATGGTTCTCTAAAAACAGCAGATTACACATGAGGAATGGGCAAAAAACACCAAGTCTACCCTATATGTATCGAATACGTTAAGGTGATGTCATTACATCGTTCATTTGAGTTGCAAATGTTCGGCCAGGATGGGATGCAAACATAGTGTATAATATAGTTTATGTTTGAATTGAGATTCCCACCAAAGTTTACCACAACGAAACAAATGTTGCCAATACGCCAATATCTGTCAGAAGGCTACCTCGCATGGTTCTCTCAGACAGCAGGATACCTGTGCGGAAAATGACAGCGACACCGAGTCTACCCTATATATATCTAATACGTTAAGGTGATGTCGTTACATCGTTCAAATTAGTTTCAAATGATCCGTCAGAAGGCTCCCTCGCATGGTTCTCTCAGACAGCAGGTTACCCGTGCGGAAAATGACAGCGACACCGAGTCTACCCTATATATATCTAATACGTTAGGGTGATGTCGTTACATCGTTCAAATTAGTTTCAAATGGTCGCCCAATAAGCACCCTGCTCTGAACATATAAAGAAAAAGTCTGATGTACCACACCCGATTTCTGCAGAAAGGTAAATTTTTCGGCTCGATTTTCTCCAGAATATGCACATCTAAGTGAGGTGAGCACATGATCGCGAATGCACCGTAACCGAGAACAAACACCTTGCATTAAGGGAAAATACTGGAGCCAAAAAACGAAAATTGAAACATTTGCTCCTTTTCTCTCGAAACAACGAGATACTTTGTCGACAATTCGTCAATACTTGTCTGTAGGCTCCTTCGCATGGTTCTCTAAAACAGCAGATTACCCATGAGGAATGTGCAAAAAACACCTATATGAGTCTACCCTATATGTATCGATTACGTTAAGGTGATGTCATTACATCGTTCATTTGAGTTTCAAATGTTCGGCCAGGATGGGATACAAACATAGTGTATAATATAGTTTATGTTTGAATTGAGATTCCTACCAAAGTTTCCCACAACGAGACAAATGTTGCCAATACGCCAATATCCGTCAGAAGGCTCCCTCGCATGGTTCTCTCAGACAGCAGGTTACCCGTGCGGAAAATGACAGCGACACCGAGTCTACCCTATATATATCTAATACGTTAAGGTGATGTCGTTACATCGTTCAAATAAGTTTCAAATGGTCCGTCAGAAGGCTCCCTCGCATGGTTCTCTCAGACAGCAGGTTACCCCTGCGGAAAATGACAGCGACACCGAGTCTACCCTATATATATCTAATACGTTAAGGTGATGTCGTTACATCGTTCAAATTAGTTTCAAATGGTCCGTCAGAAGGCTCCCTCGCATGGTTCTCTCAGACAGCAGGTTACCCGTGCGGAAAATGACAGCGACACCGAATCTACCATATATATATCTAATACGTTAAGGTGATGTCGTTACATCGTTCAAATTAGTTTCAAATGGTCCGTCAGAAGGCTCCCTCGCATGGTTCTCTCAGACAGCAGGTTACCCGTGCGGAAAATGACAGCGACACCGAGTCTACCCTATATATATCTAATACGTTAAGGTGATAGTCGTTACATCGTTCAAATTAGTTTCAAATGGTCTGTCAGAAGGCTCCCTCGCATGGTTCTCTCAGACAGCAGGTTACCCGTGCGGAAAATCACAGCGACACCGAGTATACCCTATATATATCTAACACGTTAAGGTGATGTTGTTACATCGTTCAAATTAGTTTCAAATGGGCCGTCAGAAGGCTCCCTCGCATGGTTCTCTCAGACAGCAGGTTACCCGTGCGGAAAATGACAGCGACACCGAGTCTACCCTATATATATCTAATACGTTAAGGTGATGTCGTTACATCGTTCAAATTAGTTTCAAATGGTCGCCCAATAAGCACCCTGCTCTGAACATATAAAGAAAAAGTCTGATGTACCACACCCGATTTCTGCAGAAAGGTAAATTTTTCGGCTCGATTTTCTCCAGAATATGCACATCTAAGCGAGGTGAGCACATGATCGCGAATGCACCGTAACCGAGAACAAACACCTTGCATTAAGGGAAAATACTGGAGCCAAAAAACGAAAATTGAAACATTTGCTCCTTTTCTCTCGAAACAACGAGATACTTTGTCGACAATTCGTCAATACTTGTCTGTAGGCTCCTTCGCATGGTTCTCTAAAACAGCAGATTACCCATGAGGAATGTGCAAAAAACACCTATATGAGTCTACCCTATATGTATCGATTACGTTAAGGTCATGTCATTAAATCGTTCATTTGAGTTTCAAATGTTCGGCCAGTAAGCACCCTGCTCAGAACATATAAAGAAAAAGTGTGATGTACCACATTCGATTTCTGGAGAAAGGTAAATTTTTCGGCTCGATTTCCTCCAGAATAAGCACATCTAAGTGAGGTGAGCACATGATCGCGACCGCACCGGAAACGAGAACTAGCACCTTGCATTGAGGGAAAAGACTGGAGCCTAAAAACAAAATAATGGGGAACATTTGCTCCTTTTCTCTGGCAACAACCAGACACTATGTCGACAATTCCTCAATACTCGTCTGTAGGCTCCTTCGCATGGTTCTCTAAAAACAGCAGATTACACATGAGGAATGGGCAAAAAACACCAAGTCTACCCTATATGTATCGAATACGTTAAGGTGATGTCATTACATCGTTCATTTGAGTTGCAAATGTTCGGCCAGGATGGGATGCAAACATAGTGTATAATATAGTTTATGTTTGAATTGAGATTCCCACCAAAGTTTACCACAACGAAACAAATGTTGCCAATACGCCAATATCTGTCAGAAGGCTACCTCGCATGGTTCTCTCAGACAGCAGGATACCTGTGCGGAAAATGACAGCGACACCGAGTCTACCCTATATATATCTAATACGTTAAGGTGATGTCGTTACATCGTTCAAATTAGTTTCAAATGATCCGTCAGAAGGCTCCCTCGCATGGTTCTCTCAGACAGCAGGTTACCCGTGCGGAAAATGACAGCGACACCGAGTCTACCCTATATATATCTAATACGTTAAGGTGATAGTCGTTACATCGTTCAAATTAGTTTCAAATGGTCGCCCAATAAGCACCCTGCTCTGAACATATAAAGAAAAAGTCTGATGTACCGCACCTGATTTCTGCAGAAAGGTAAATTTTTTCGGCTCGATTTTCTCTAGAATATGCACATCTAAGTGAGGTGAGCACATGATCGCGAATGCACCGTAACCGAGAACAAACACCTTGCATTAAGGGAAAATACTGGAGCCAAAAAACGAAAATTGAAACATTTGCTCCTTTTTTCTCGAAACAACGAGACACTATGTCGACAATTCGTCAATACTCGTCTGTAGGCTCCTTCGCATGGTTCTCTAAAACAGCAGATTACCCATGAGGAATGTGCAAAAAACACCTATATGAGTCTACCCTATATGTATCCATTACGTTACGGTCATGTCATTAAGTCGTTCATTTGAGTTTCAAATTTTCGGCCAGTAAGCACCCTGCTCAGAACATATAACGAAAAAGTGTGATGTACCACATTCGATTTCTGGAGAAAGGTAAATTTTTCAGCTCGATTTCCTCCAGAATAAGCACATCTAAGTGAGGTGAGCACATGATCGCGACCGCACCGGAAACGAGAACTAGCACCTTGCATTGAGGGAAAAGACTGGAGCCTAAAAACAAAATAATGGGAAACATTTGCTCCTTTTCTCTGGCAACAACGAGACACTATGTCGACAATTCCTCAATACTCGTCTTTAGGCTCCTTCGCATGGTTCTCTAAAAACAGCAGATTACACATGAGGAATGGGCAAAAAACACCAAGTCTACCCTATATGTATCGAATACGTTAAGGTGATGTCATTACATCGTTCATTTGAGTTGCAAATGTTCGGCCAGGATGAGATGCAAACATTGTGTATAATATAGTTTATGTTTGAATTGAGATTTCCACCAAAGTTTCCCACAACGAGACAAATGTTGCCAATACGCCAATGTCCGTCAGAAGGCACCCTCGCATGGTTCTCTCAGACAGCAGGTTACCCGTGTGGAAAATGACACCAACACCGAGTCTACCCTATATATATCGAATACGTTAAGGTGTCGTTACATCGTTCAAATGAGTTTCAAATGGTCGCCCAATAAGCACCCTGCTCTGAACATATAAAGAACACTTAGTAAGCCAACCAGAGGCTTAGGGCCCGCGCAGGAATATCCCTCCTAAAAAAATTCTTTTAATAAAGCACAGTACTTCAGCTTTGCAGCTTACATGTTGTCACGTGGGGGTGGGCGGTCCGGGGCTCTCCTAACACTTAACTGCTAGGGGCTCAAAAGGCCCAAATACTCAGCCCCTCCGACTCCCTGGATTGACTGGAGTCTCCTTGGTCACACAAGAGAGGACCAACAATGCCCACCTCCGCAGGTCTTTGCTTCCACCAAAAGGGGTGCCACTGATTCACCCTGGAAGCACTTCAGTCAAACACGGGGAAACTGCTGTTAACAGTTCCGGCCTAGACCCGTGGGGGAGTGAAGGAAGACTCAGGCTTACCTTATAACCATAACCTCCCTGAGCCTTGCCTGCCAGACAAAAAAAGGTTGCAGGAACTCCTTTCCCGCCTGTCTTCTCTATCTTCTTCTTAGCAAGGTCGCCAGCTGGGTTATTATATCTGCACCCCAGCAATGCAGTTCAGTGGGTGTATTATATATTGTTTGTAGCCAGAAATGTATGCTCATAGAGAAATATCTTAAATGGAGGCACACTCAAACACAGTGATAAAATGTGTGGATTTACTGATGCAAATTACATGAACACACACACACAATCACAAGTAATACATGAATATGGAAATATGGATAATGAGTCTGGAGATCGTCAGCCTCTTCTTCCACGACCTCCAACCCTCCTTCAACTGGGCAGAAAGACAGGAGTCTCACACTCTCACAGGAGGGCCTCTTCACCACGTCGGCGCCTCTTCTTCACTGTCCTGCCATCCATACACACTGTCCTCTCTGACAGTCCTAGCCTCAAGCTGCCTTTCAGCCTATTCTACTATTAAAGTAATCAAGTCTTGCTGCCACATACACAAGTAAATATTGTGGCCTAACTAGCCTACTCATACAAGGGGTAATGGGAGGGAAAATGATCTACCTTACATTCCTGGCTCACGACGCCTGTCCCTCGATGGTGTGAGGTTCCCACGCTTCCTTGGGTCGATCCTTGACGATCCAGGACGTTCCACAGGTCCTCAGGTGTCGTGAAGCCTTCGGGTCGTCGCCGTTCCAATCCCTGAGATTCAGCTGCCCCAATCCTGGTTCATCGATGGGCGCTGAGCTAATCACTATTTTTCCCCACACTCGCCTCTCCCACAAGGCGTTGCTCCTTGTCCTAGGCACGGTGTCGTCCTTCCAAGAATCTCAGTGGATGTGACCCCAGTCACAGCTAGGCCTGCCCGCCCACCTTCCAGTCCTCAACGTCCAGCCAGCGGCGCCGCCCAGCGTCGTCGCCGACTATTTTCCAAGTTTGGCACTTCTCTGCTCACTGAACTTGGTTCCTCTTTTGCTTCCCAGAAGCGCAGGGTCTCCAATAACTATGATGGGCTGCGATGGCCAGCTCAATCCACTGAACAAGGCTTGCAGAGCCTCCAATCCTTGAGAGCAGACCGAGGCGCGTCCTGTCGCTTCCAAGGTCAGATCAACTCTGACGTTGGCGCCGCCCGGGGCACTCGGTGACGTCATGGCGGGCCCTGATTTGTCGCCCGCGACCTACGTCGGCCAATCCGCGATCGGCTTGTGTCCCTTCCAAAAGGTCATATCTGCCGTAGGGGATACTGTTTCATTTTATAACAGGGCGCCAATTTTCCTTTATTTACAACTTATAATGTAACTCCCTTCCATTAACTGGCAGCCGGTCTGGTCGCCACATATATCATTAGACTCCCAGACTGGCAGCCGGTCTGGTCGCCACATATATCATTAGACTCCCTGAACCTCAGAGAATCAGTAGGGAGAGCTGATATGACTCTTTAAGCCGGCAAACGAAAGAAATAGGAGAGGGCACCGTAACATACCCCCTCCCCTTAAAATAAGAGTCATATCGGAAGAGCAGCACTCAAGAGGGCAATCTATACTCTTGCTCCCTCCGTTTCTGAAGTGTCACTCCTCCAGTCGGTGACGTGGCTCGTACCACCTTGCCAGTCACTTGCCTCATTGTATCTCCACCTCGCATAGGAACGGGTGTGATGGGTGTTCCCTGAACACCTACTAGAAATCCTCTCTCCGTGGCCACGAGTGTACTCCCACGGCTCGTTACCACTGTAAGATTCAGTGCATGCAGCCCCTCCACCGCGTCGTGCACTCCGAGATAGTCTTGCATTTCCACTGCGTCCTACAGGTACTCCATGTTTCCTCTCATGATCTCCTCTTCGCCAATCTTCTCTCTTCTCGGTTCCTCTTCTCCCATAGGTGCGTTGTCTCCTCACAGTGGCACTTGTAACCTGTACTCCATCCAGCAGCTTCCTCTCTTCCACACTAGGCTTTTGCGATGGCCCAATGCCCCTCTGGTTAGGCTGGCGACTATCCTGGGTGTACCTATTCCCTGCTTTCTTTGTATTGCCTTTCCTGAACCACTCGCTCCTTCGTTCCCGACGAACATCTTCATTCCTCCAGGAGATTCTCTTCCCTGCAGACGTCTTCTTCGGTTCGTGGTTGGGCTCATCCACCTCCCTGTGGCTCACCTCACTACGGTGGTTCATCTTGCACCTACCACTATTCATCTGGCCGGCATAGGGTGCACTGCGTCGTGGCTCCTCCACTCTGCCCCTCACTGCCGTTCGCTCATCCACTGAGCTTACTTTATTCACGTTTCCGTATGGAGGGAGTGCGGTCTGCAGCCTCTTCACCGCCCCAGGCGTTTGTACAGCTGCTCCTCGCCACTCCTCCACACGCATCATCAGGCTTAGTCGGAGGTCCCCGTCGGGGTTTTCCACAACCTCCGACGACCTCTCTGCACTCTCGCCCTCGTTGTCGTCGTCTCTGGCGACGTTTCCCCTGGCGAAGTCGGCTTCCTCTCTATCATCTGGAACGACCGATACCTCACCTGGCAGGGTTGTACCGCTGCTTGCAACATAGGCACTCCTGGCCCAATTGGGTTGTATCCTGCCTCCTCCGAGGTCATTACCCAGCACCATCTGTACATGCTCTAGGGGTAACTTAGGGGCTACAGCTACTATAGCTTTCTCGACTCCGCAGTCGGCAATCAGCTGTACTTCGTGAAGTGGCAACCTGTATTCCTCCCCCACACTGCGTATCCTCACCACTCCCACAGGTGAATCATTAAATTCCTTGGGGAGAATACTCCTGGTTACCATACTTATGTCAGCACCCGTATCTCGAAGAACGGCAACCCCCACTGGGTCTGACTTTCCAAACTTCACGTTGGCCTCGAAAACGAAGGGATGTTCACCCAACTTCATTTCCCAACCATTCACGTTGGGTCCACTATAATATGGGGTGTGAACAAACACTCTCTCCTCTTCCAACATTAATCCTACATTCCTTTGGTGCTCCTCACACTCGCGGGCATAATGTCCTCTCACGCCACAGTTGTAGCATCGGCTGCCTCCCCTGGGCGGCCACTCGCTAGTCCCTCTGGCGGTACCACTTGCGGACGTCCCCTGGGTCCTCCTTGGACTCCCTGTCGTCGTGTCCGGGACTGCAGCACTCGCTCCCGAGTTAGGTCCACTGCTCACAGCTTGGGGCTTCCTCCCCGCGTCTCTTGAGCTCTTGAACCGCGTCACTTCATCGGGCACACTACTCATGGGAGAGTCCCCACTCGTCCTCGCTCCTCCTGAACTCCTAAGGTTCCCTCCCGACCTGGGGTAAGGCGAGTGTTTGGGCGGCCCCTCCCTCCTGATATGTAGTGCCTCCTCCAGCATGTCGGCTCGATCCGCTGCAGCCTTCAGGTCCTTAATACCTGCTTCTCTCAACCTTACTCGCAACTCAGGATGAAGCACTGACATAAACTTCTCCATCACTATCAGTCGTTTGATATCATCCACCGACTCCGCTTCCTCCGCCTTCAACCATCGTAGGAATTTCCGTTCCATATCCCTGGCGGTCTCGGCGTAAGTCTTTCCCGACGCTCTTGTACACTCTCTGAACCGCTTCCGGTACATCTCCGGAGTCAGCCGGAATGAGTGGAGAACCGCATTCTTAATCGCGTCATAACTAGTACACTCCTCTAGGTCCAGCATGTTATAGGCTTCCCGGGCCTCACCAGTCAACCTGCCCTGGACCAGAGCAGCCCAATCATCTTCCGGCCACTCCTTCAGAGTTGCTATCCGTTCAAAGTGTTCGAAGAACGCCTCAGCTTCTTGTGGTTCGAACGTAGGTAAGTCACGTTCCCTTACCTTGAGGTCATCCCGCCGTGCAGGTAGTGAGGGCAGACCACGTTCAACGCGACGCAATTCGACTTCTTTCTTTGCCTTTATCTCCTCCAGTCGCAGTTGTCTCTCCTTCTTCTCGCTGCAGCCGAGCTTCTCGCTCCTCTCGCTGCATTTGCGCTTCTCTCTCCTCTCGTCGCAGCTGGGCTTCCAGTTGCATCTTCATTATTTCCAGTTGCAGGCTCCTCTTACTACAGCTGGACCTTCCACTGCTCCCATGTTCACTGTGAATTCTCTCCACACTGGTAGGCGCTTGGGGAGGCCCTAGTCAGGACGGTTCACCTTGCGACGGCTCTCCTCGGGACGGCTCCTCTTGAGATGGCTCCTCTCCCGTCGCTTCCTCTCGAGCTGTGAGCTGTGCCATGATCTCTATCCTTCGCTCCGCTACCTTAGTCGTCCTCAACCTGATCCCAAAGTGGTTTGCCACTTGTTGGAGCTGGGCCTTGGTACACTCCTCCAAAATTCTCTCGTCCCTTGTGTCAATAAATTTCTTTACTTTGTCCTCCTCCATCTCTATATCATTGAGCATACACGACAGCACAGACAAGTTAGTAGGCACTAATTTCACCGTTTCAGTCCCTTAGCCGGTTGAGTAACAGTACTACTGAATTCACTGGCCACACTGTATTAGTACCCTGGCAACACTTGTCTTGAAATTTGGGCCACACTGTAGCTTGATCCACGCTTCCTGGCGAAGTTCCCAGTTCTTGGCTACCGGGGTTCGAATCCTGGCAAGGTCGCCAGTTCTCTGTCACGTGGGGGTGGGGTGGTCCGGGGCTCTGCTAACACTCGGCTGCTAGGGGCTCAAAAGACCCAAATACTCAGCCCCTCCGACTCCCGGGATCTACCGGAGCCTCCCTGGTCACACGGGAGAGGACCAACAATGCCCACCTCCGCAGGTCTTTGCTTCCACCACAAAGGGGTGCCACTGATTCACCCTGGAAGCCCTTCAGTCAAACACGGGGAAACTGCAGTTAACAGTTCCGGCCTAGACCCGTGGGGGAGTGAAGGAAGACTCAGGCTTACCTATAACCATAACCTCCCTGAGCCTTGCCTGCCAGACAAAAAAAGGTTGCAGGAACTCCTTTCCCGCCTGTCTTCTCTATCTTCCTCTTAGCAAGGTCGCCAGCTGGGTTATTATATCTGCACCCCAGCAATGCAGTTCAGTGGGTGTATTATATATTGTTTGTAGCCAGAAATGTATGCTCATAGAAAAATATCATAAATGGAGGCACACTCAAACACAGTAATAAAATGTGTGGATTTACTGATGCAAATTACATGAACACACACACACAATCACAAGTAATACATGAATATGGAAATATGGATAATGAGTCGGGAGATCGTCAGCCTCCTCTTCCACGACCTCCAACACTCCTTCAACTGGGCAGGAAGACAGGAGTCTCACACTCTCACAGGAGGGCCTCTTCACCACGTCGGCACCTCTGCTTCACTGTCCTGCCATCCATACACACTGTCCTCTCTGACAGTCCTGGACACAAGCTGCCTTGCAGCCTATTCTACTCTTAAAGTAATCAAGTCTTGCTGCCACATACACAAGTAAATATTGTGGCCTAACTAGCCTACTCATACAAGGGGTAATGGGAGGGAAAATGATCTACCTTACATTCCTGGCTCACGACGCCTGTCCCTCGATGGTGTGAGGTTCCCACGCTTCCTTGGGTCGATCCTTGACGATCCAGGACGTTCCACAGGTCCTCAGGTGTCGTGAAGCCTTCGGGTCGTCGCCGTTCCAATCCCTGAGATTCAGCTGCCCCAATCCTGGTTCATCGATGGGCGCTGAGCTAATCACTGTTTTTCCCTACACTCGCCTCTCCTACAAGGCGTTGCTCCTTGTCCTAGGCACGGTGTCGTCCTTCCAAGATTCTCAGTGGATGTGACCCCAGTCACAGCTAGGCCTGCCCGCCCACCTTCCAGACCTCAACGTCCAGCCAGCGGCGCCGCCCAGCGTCGTCGCCGACTATTTTCCAAGTTTGGCACTTCTCTGCTCACTGAACTTGGTTCCTCTTTTGCTTCCCAGAAGCGCAGGGTCTCCAATAACTATGATGGGCTGCGATGGCCAGCTCAATCCACTGAACAAGGCTTGCAGAGCCTCCAATCCTTGAGAGCAGACCGAGGCGCGTCCTGTCGCTTCCAAGGTCAGATCAACTCTGACGTTGGCGCCGCCCGGGGCACTCGGTGACGTCATGGCGGGCCCTGATTTGTCGCCCGCGACCTACGTCGGCCAATCCGCGATCGGCTAATGTCCCTTCCAAAAGGTCATATCTGCCATAGGGGATACTGTTTCATTTTATAACAGGGCGCCAATTTTCCTTTATTTACAACTTATAATGTAACTCCCTTCCATTAACTGGCAGCCGGTCTGGTCGCCACATATATCATTAGACTCCCTGAACCTCAGAGAATCAGTAGGGAGAGCTGATATGACTCTTTAAGCCGGCAAACGGAAGAAATAGGAGCGGGCACCGTAACAATAATAATAATAAATAATATAATAATAATAACAAATAGTATAATGATAAGCAATTATTTTTAATGAATCAAATAGCTAATTAGGGTGCATGATAAATAATTAGTGACTAATGCATAACAATAAAGTATTAAAGAATAATTATGATGAATAATCTGTATAATGATAAAGTATTAAATCAATTACAATTAATAGTTACATCTATAATTAGTAATTGAAAGTTGCATTATTTGAATATACACTAATTACAATTCATGGTAACATTTCTTAGCTATCTGCAGGCTTATCACTTTAGGGGTTCCGGCGGAGCACCCCCCCATCCCGTGAGGGCCAGCGGCACGGAACCCCCAACCCTGAAGAGCGAGCGGCGGCTGGCCGCTGTAACTAGGAATGTGACTACTCGCACTGTGGCTCTAACCGTGCCCGTGACAGATTTCCCTGGCCGAAAAAATTACCAAACCGGGTCTGCTAGACAGATGCTACAAGTGAAACAGCTTCCTTGCCGAGGCCAACGGAGCGCCATCGCGACGTGCCATGAGCATAGAGAGGCAAGAGCCCACCAACTAGACCTTGCGAGTCGAGTGTTTCTCGCCAACCTTTAACTAGGAATATGGCCACTCGTTTCTGTGACAGCAACCGTGCCCGCATCCCAGGAGAGGGCATTAAAAACAGCCGGGTTCCTCCTGACTGAAAAAGGTACCAAACCCGTTCTACTAGGCAGTTAAAACTAACTGTTCACAGTTAAAGTTAAACTAGCCGTTCTACTAGGCAGTTAACATGCTGCAAGTTAAACAGCATCCTTGGTAAGGCTAACGGAGCATCATTGCAACGATCCAGAGCGTAGAGGGCAATTAGGTGTACCCCCATGCAATGTCCTTGTGAGGTGATCGTACAGCAGGGATTGTACGCTCAAGTAGGGGCGCTGTGCACGATGTCGTAAGTCTGGTCATCGCTGAAGCCCACCCTCACAGGGACCAATCCTGTAAGGCTGGCCCCAGGGCGGGTGTGGGAAGTGGGAAGCCGCCTACACCGAGGTCGACCCCGTGTCCGTCGTTGTCGCTGCGGCCCGCCCCACGGCGGTGAGGGTGGTGTCGACTTCATGGGTGCAGTAGTCTGCCCTCGGGCTCCATCCCTTTTCCTCGTTCATCAATGGTGTACCTTGTGCGCCTTCCGTAATCGGTTCTGGAAGTATTAAGGCAGTAAGGGTGGGCAGAAGCGGGCATGCAGTAGGAACGTGACGGGCAAGGAATCTACCCCTTAAAGGTACTGCTGGAATTAGTTTGTAAGAGGGCGGGATATTTTCCGGAAGCAAACTGGGCAACTGTCATTAATTGATAATCCTCCTTGTAGGTTAGGAGTAGGACTATCCCGGACTGGCAGTAGGAGGATTGATATCCTCC
The DNA here is from genome assembly GCF_040958095.1 of Procambarus clarkii. NCBI lineage: Eukaryota > Metazoa > Arthropoda > Malacostraca > Decapoda > Cambaridae > Procambarus > Procambarus clarkii. The sequence continues at coordinate 30,797,688 of NC_091217.1, read as the reverse complement.
TACTGCCAGCTAACAGTCGATCATCTCCAATTAGGCCTCTCAGAATCAAACTGATTAGCTCCAGTATCCCTAAGGATACTAACCTCCCCCTCAGGTTGTCCTTCTATGCTGACCCAACCTTTACTGATATACCGATCGCCTATATACCGATCGTTCATTAAGTTTGCTTTCTGTGGTTTGTCCTGTAGTTCATCAATACACTTCTTCCGGGGATCACACATGGTCAGGGTCACAACTCTCTTGCCCTGCCGACAATCTCGCATCATGTGACCCGATCTGTTACACTTGTAACATCTTATCTGGAAGAAGTCTCTTCTGTACGTTCCCGAGTGGCTCTGACTCTGAATGAAATATTTACACATCGCTGGAACATTTGTAAATATTTCATTCAAAATGATCTGCTACCAGAAATTTTAGCCAAATATCCCCAGTTTGCTAACTGTAGGTAGTAACTGAGTGATTGTAACCTATCCACCGCTGCCCACTGGATGGGGCACATAAAAGAAGACAGCAATGAACACAATGATAAGGTTGTTTGGGTTAAGTACATAAAAATTGGCAGATTGGGTAACACTAGATACAGAGCAAATTTAAAGCTCGGTGTAAGAAACTACGAAGATGAAATTAGGTACTTTTTGTTTTTGTTTTTAATTGAGGCAAAAGTTTGACAGCTTTTCAATTCACTAGAGAGTGAGTTCTATAGACTAGGTCCCTTAATTTGCATAGAGTGTTTACACAGATTAAGTTTGCCCTGAGGATATCAAAGAGATATTTATTTCTAGTGTGGTGATAATGGGTCCTATTATATCTGTCCAGGGAGAGTTTCAGAGCATGGTTTGCATTTAAGAACAGGGTTTTGTAAATGTAGTTGACACAAGAGAATGTGTGGAGGGAGTTAGTATTTAGCAAGTTTAGGGATTTAAAGAAGGGAGCTGAGTGTTGTCTGAAAGCAGAGTTTGTTATTATTCTGATAGCAGATTTTTGCTGGGTGATGATGGGCTTAAGGTGGTTTGCAATGGTAGACCCCCATGCACAGATACCATATAATAATACCATATTATAATTCTGTACCACCCTGTCCACAGCTGTGGTTCTCTCTCTCTCTCTCTCTCTCTCTCTCTCTCTCTCTCTCTCTCTCTCTCTCTCTCTCTCTCTCTCTCTCTCTCTCTCTCTCTCTCTCTCTCTCTCTCTTTTCTACTTTCTGGGAAGCCTCACTAGGACAAGAACAAACACCTACAGTTGATATACATTTAATAGACAGAGAACATATACAAGACACATACAAGATAATAATATTGCCTTCACACTCTATGCTATTATAACCAGGCTGCTATTCAATACCGTCAAACTCTGTCAACCGTTTATATCAAGTGGTAGCCCAACCCCTGGCTCGCCACTTATTCCACCAACCTCACCAAGTGGGTTGAATCTTGTAACACACTATGGCACTATCAGCCCTAGAAAGCGTATAAATACATACAGATAACTCAGTCTATGACTGTAACTCTATAAACATCAGTATAAATATTCCTTGATACAAAATAAATAACCAGTCACCCACCTTCCACTGCGTCTTGCACACCAGTGATAATCAAGCACTCTACCAACTCTCTACAAGTAGTCAATAAGAACCCCCTCCCTACATCTAGAGGTTCACTACCCTGAACACTTTCAGGTTCTTCCAGGATTATCTAACTCCAGCTCTCTTATTCTGGGTTTCTCTTTTTCTACCTTATTCTTCATCTGCAGGTTTAATTATCTTTATTCAACATTCAACAATTCAATTATCTATTCAACAATTCCAGTTGAATAAGTGACAATTGGAAGGGTCTTGCCCCTCTCGACCGCAATTAGACAGCCAGAATACCATCTCACTCTAAAACTGGACATTTCATCCCCTGGAGTTCTAGCTGTACCTGTACTTCTTTATTTATTTCAGTGTCAGTGATTGGAAGGAGTACTTACACCTGAGCTGAATAAATGAAACACGTGAATGAAACAACGCGAAAACAAGCACCCGAGGAAGAAACTCCGATTAGTAAATGTTATGTAAAAACGAAAAAATAAAACAAAACAAAACACAAGGCAGATCCTATGAAACAAAAAGACGATTCGAACCCCTGGGAAGAATCTCCTTTTTTGTGCTTGTGCGATTCCAGGATCTATATCTTTTCTTGGAAACGTAATGGGAAGAATACAAAAAAAAAAAAACTGAAATAGTTTTGCATCAAATATGACTCAGCATGATGTAGAAAAAATGTTAAATGAGAAATAGCGTGCGAGGGAGATCCCTCCGCGCGGTATTATCCTAGAGCACAACATGAAACTAATTTGTGAGCGCTATCAGTACTATGAGATGTCAGCGTATGTACATATACATGCATGTATATAAATATTAGTATATTTTGGTAGCAGTCTTTCTTGTAAACATATGTTGTTAAATATGACCGAAAAAGTAAGATTAATACTTCTAGCACGAATTTTCTCAATATTTCTTATGTTTCTTTTTACTGTCGATAGTAATTGAAAAATCAATTCTCCAAAATTCATTTTTATTTCTAGTCTGACGCGAAGCTTGAACGCGTTTCGTAATAACTTATTACATTTTCAAAGACTTTAGTTTACACACACACAACTGTAACCTGAAAACACTAAACAGAGTTTTACTTATGCTAAACAATTAAACAGCTTGTCTTATTGTCTAATTGTCTTTACAATTATCATTTGTCAAATTTTTTTATATATTCATCTTGTCAGTCTCTACTGATTTTTTGTTCTCTCCACCAAACTTGTGTATCCTCCATGGCTATCTAGTGACCTTAATTCTACCTCTAATTGTTTCAATTCTTTTGTTGACTTGCATTTATTGTTGTGTTTTGCCATAATTATTCTCTAATTTAGCAGACTCAATACTTTGTAAGCTCTTATTGTATTGTTATATTATTATATTGTTGTGTTTTGCTATAATTACTTTCTATTTTACAGCAGATTTGTTTTCATCTGTTCCTGTAACTGCTTATCTTATTGTATCGTGACATTCTTATCTATATTGATATATATTATCTATCTATTGTTACTTACAGTGTACCTGAGAGTACTTGTAAGCAATCTACCTCATTTTTCATTTTTGCTCAATTTGTTTTTGTATTGCTTAGTCTTGTTTATATTTTTGTTTTGTATATCTATATCTTGTGTTTTGTATAGTCCATGTTTATATGTTTTTTCTTTAATCTCATTTATTACCTAGGTTGCCTAGCCTAGCCATACTCCCTTACTCCATTGTACCCCTGTAAGCCCCTTTTGTGTTTGTTTTTCACAGTATTGTGTACATTTTTCCCCCCCTATTTTATAGCTTATTTCTACCTTGTAATTTGCCTTTCTTTCCTTGTTTTTCCTGCAATCAGCTTTTTTTATGCAGTCAAGTATAGACCCAGAACTTAACCTCTTATCCACTATCTATGACAATAATCACTTTAATGATCTAAATTGCAGATATTTTGCAGCACATGATGTAAACAATGTAGTAACTCATTATCACAATATCTCTGTAATCAATTTGAACGTTAGATCCTAGGTAAACACTTCGATGATGTTAGTGCCTTGATTGAAGCTATTGACAACAAATTCTCTTTTATTATACTTACTGAAACATGGTTGAAAGAGGATACTACTCAACTCTTTAACATGCCTAACTACTCAGCAATTCACAACTGTCGTCTACTTCAGAGAGGTGGTGGCACTGCTCTTTACTACCACCAAGAACTAACATGCTTAAAAGAAATTAGAACTAGAGACTGCTATGGGGAGTATATCTTTGCCAGCTTCAGAGTCAAGGGTGCCGAGTCTGTCCTGTCTGTGGGTGCAGTTTATAGAATTCCTAACACTGATGTGTCCGAATTCAACTCAAACCTTAGAAATCTAATACTTGATAACAGACTGAACAAAAACCACCTAATTATCGCAGGGGACTTTAATACTGACCTCTGCGAGCCAGAACACCCTACTGCTGTTAGCTTCCTCAACTGTATGAATTCCTGCTTCCTCATACCCTTAATCACTAGACCTACTAGAATCACTGATAGCACTGCCACGACTCTAGATCACATCTGGACAAACATAACCTCTCCGCTTACTTCAGGTATAATCACCGATAGCACTACAGACCATTACCCCACATTTCTCTTTACTAACATTAGCAAACCACCTCTTGAGTCAAGAGAGATACGTTTTAGACTACACAATGAAGCTGCTATAGACAATTTTATAACTGCTACTGATAATGTCAACTGGGAGTCCGAGTTAGGTAACATAGAGGACATCAACCTAGCAGTTCAATCTTTTCTTCAAAAAACTCTTAGCCTTTATAATACCCACTGTCCTATGCTTACAAAACAAGTCACAACCAAAAGGCTTAACAATCCCTGGCTTACAAAGGGAATACTTAAATCTATTAATAAAAAACATGACCTTGAGAAGAAGTATAGGTTAGGAATTGTCTCCAAAGAATTCTCAAAGAATTACTCATTATTGCTATCTAAGATAATTAGACGAGCCAAAACTAAATACTACAAAGATAAATTTACCCAAATAAAGAGCAACATTAAACAAACTTGGAGAACAATTTCACAAATATTGGGATCAAAGAAGTCTATAAATAACAAACCGACTCTCCTGTCTAATAACGATGGTCAGCTTTCAGCCTCTGATTCTGCTATTGAGTTCAATAGGTTCTTCTCTTCCATTGGTTCATCCCTTGCTAATGATATTCCATCTTCCAGTACTGACATTAAGGACTATCTTACAGGTAACTATCCACAGTCTCTGTACCTAAAGCCTATTAATTCCACTGATGTCAATGAGATAATCCTTTCCCTTAAAACCAAGTCTGGTGCCCTTGAGAAGATACCAACTTTAATCTACAAAAAAGCCTCTAGATCTTTAGCCCCTGCTATTGCTTTGCTCTTCAACAAGTCACTTGAACTCCAAACCTTTCCAGATATTCTAAAAAAAGCGAGAGTAACGCCTTTCCACAAATGTGGTGATCTCACAGATGTTAACAACTACAGACCTATATCAATCCTGCCAAACTTGTCAAAAAATTTTGAAAAACTAATCTATAAGCAGCTTTACTCATATCTAGCCAAACGCAATATACTTAGCCCTTGCCAATATGGCTTCAGGCCCAAAAAAAGCACTAACGATGCACTTATTAATATGCTTAACTCGATTCATACAGCTCTTGATAAAAATGAGTTCCCTGTTGGGTTATTTGTGGACCTGCGTAAAGCTTTCGATACTGTCAACCACCAAAACCTTCTTCTTAAATTACATCATTATGGTGTCAGAGGACACTCCCTACAATACCTCAAATCCTACCTTACTGACAGGCTCCAATGTGTTTCTGTGAATAATACAATTTCTCCCACCCTACCCATCAACATTGGTGTTCCCCAGGGCAGCATACTTGGCCCTCTCCTCTTTCTCATCTACATTAATGCCCTTCCAAATGCCTCCCAACACCTCAAACCAATTCTATTTGCTGACAACACAACCTTCATTTACTCCAGTCCTGATCCCCTTGCTCTAAATGCTGCAGTAAATACTGAGCTTAATAAAGTCCATCTGTGGCTAACTGCCAACAAACTCACCCTTAACATTGACAAAACTTTCTATATTCTGTTTGGAAATAAATCCTCTAATCAAATAAATCTCAAAATAAACAATACCCAAATTTGTAACAAATTAGATGGCAAATTCCTTGGCATTCTCATTGACCACAAGCTGAATTTCCAGGGACACATTCTAAACTTATCAAAAAAAGTTGCAAAAACTGTGGGCATTCTCTCTAAGATCAGATATTATGTACCACGCCCTGCCCTGGTGACTCTCTATTACTCCCTTATCTATCCATATCTCAACTATGGTATTTGTGCTTGGGGCTCTACTACCCAAAATCACTTACGTCCTCTAATTACTCAACACAAAGCTGCTATTAGGACAATATCCAATTCTGGCCCCAGACATCACTCGGTACCCCTACTCAAATCTCTGAATATGTTAGACATTAAGTCACTGCACATTCTCTCATGTGTATTATACATATATAAAACGCTAAACTATAATGCCAATCCTGATCTCAAAAGATTCATAGAAGGTTGTAACAGAACCCATGAGCACCACACCAGAAATAAATAAAGTTTTGATATTCCTAGAGTACGACTTAATCAAACCAGAAATGCTCTACAAATCAAGGGGCCCAGAATGTGGAATGACCTTCCCAACCATGTTAAAGACTGTACCTCTCTCAACCAGTTTAAGTTAAAAACGAAGCTATACCTAATAAATTCCCTGTAACTCACCTTACCCCTCTGTTGTCAACCCATGTATTTTTTTGTTTTTTTGTTTTTCAAATCAACGCTGTTTGAATGTAATTTTCTGTAATAATTTGTAATTGTATTTGTGCTGCTTTTTCAACAATGTTCCCCCCTCTTTTACCTCTATTTTTATTTGTACTCAACACATCTTATTCTTTTTACCCATTAGTTTTAGCTTTAGTCATTAATGTTTTTCCTGCCCGAAACGCTTTGCGTAATAGTGGCTTTAGGCATTGTATGTACTAGCTCTATCTATAAAGCCAACAAACTTTGTAAAATCTCTTTATGTATGTACCTTACCTAAATAAAATTATTATTATTATTATTATTATTATTATTATTATTATTATTATTATTATATACTCGCACTTGGGTGAGGTGATATATTGTAACAGTTTTGGATGAGGTGAACAAACTTTTGACCAACACAAGACAGAACACGGAACAATGGGTATTAATTGGATAAATGAGAGGGGAGAATGGTAGTAACTGCAAAGGGCCTATTGGCCCATACTTCCTCTTGATGCTTCTATATTGGTACAGAGTCTTGAAGTGAGTAGAATATAGTTGTGCAGGTATGTTGACGACATTTTTACACAGGTACCTGATGTCAGACGTCTGCAGGAACTGAAGGAGGCATTCGAGCGGAATTCTGTGTTGAGTTTCACTTACGAGATGGAGAAGGATGGGAAGCTGCCCTTTCTAGATGTAACAGTCATGGAAAGGAGCAGAGGTTTCCACACTGCAGTCTACACTAAGGAAACAAACATAGGAATGTGCCTCAATGCCAACAGTGACTGCCCAGACAGGTACAAGAGGAGTGTTGTCAACGCTTATGTCGAACGTGCTCTCAGCTACAGCTCAGGATGGAAGCAAGTCGATGAAGAACTCTATAGGGTAAGGCAGGTCCTAGTCAACAACGGCTTCTCCATTGGTTCGTTGAAGACATCATAAAAAGAAAGGTGAAATGACATGCAACCTCTGAAGAGTCAACTAACACAACAACTGTACCCCCTATTAGACTATTTTACAGGAACTTCTTTTCCACAGCTCATAAAACGGAGAAAAGGGTCCTGAAAGATATTGTTAATAGGAACGTTATCCCTACAGACAAAAATCGGAAGATACAATTGACGATTTACTATATAACCAAAAAAACGGCCAATCTACTCATGAAAAACTCTCCAGACACCAAGCAGAACGCCTTAAAGGAGACCAACGTCGTCTATGCCTTCAAATGCCCACTTGGGGACTGTAAGCCCCAAAGAACTCGGTATATAGGCAGGACAACAACATCTCTTTCCAGGCGATTAACAATGCATAAGCAACAGGGCTCCATTAAGGAACCTATAATATGAATATGAATATATATATATATATATATATATATATATATATATATATATATATATATATATATATATATATATATATATATATATATATGTCGTACCTAGTAGCCAGAACTCACTTTTTGGCCTACTATTCAAGGCCCGATTTGCCTAATAAGCCAAGTTTTCATGAATTAATATATTTTTTCTAATTGTTTTCTTATGAAATGATAAAGCTACCCATTTCATTATGTATGAGGTCAATTTTTTTTATTGGAGTTAAAATTAACGTAGATATATGACCGAACCTAACCAACCCTACCTAACCTTCCCTAACCTATCTTTATAGGTTAGGTTAGGTTAGGTAGCCGGAAAAGTTATGTTAGGTTAGGTTAGGTAGGTTAGGTAGTCGAAAAAGCATTAATTCATGAAAACTTGGCTTAATAGGCAAATCAGGCCTTGCATAGTAGGCTGAGAAGTGCGTTCTGGCTATTAGGTACGACATATATATATATATATATATATATATATATATATATATATATATATATATATATATATATATATATATATATATATATATATATATATATATATATATATATATATATATATATATATATATAGTTATTTTGAGGAGGTATGGGCCAATAGGCCTTCTGCAGTTACTTCCATTCTTATGTTTTCATACCCATTGTCTAGGGTTATGTCTTATGTTTGTCACTTCACCCAAAACGAGTATAAGTATGATGAATCTTTATGTGTAAACTATGTCTTGAAAATGTAATAAGCATTATGAAACGCATTCAGTCGTCAGACCAGAAATAAAGAATGAATTTTGGAGAGTTAATCTTTCAATTACCCCCGACAATTTTCCTATTAATGGGGTATTAAATTAAGAGTGTGAGGTGTTGGCAGTTTATGTTCTTCTGGTTGCTTCCGTCTCTGTTGCAGGGTCATTCGGTCCTGCTTCTGCATTGACCCGGGGTCTTGAAATTGGCAGAGTGTAACTGTGTATTAGCTGGTTATTGATTGCTGGTCTAAATTCCTTGATATGCAGCGCTTCACTGATTAATCTTCTATTGTCATTGTATCTCTCAATTATCTCGGTGTTGCTCGTTAAAATATCCCTGATGATCGTCTCGTTGTGTGTGGTGATAATATGTTCCTTGATGGAGCCCTGTTGTTTGTGCATTGTTAAACGCCTAGAGAGACGTTGTTGTCTTGCCTATATACTGAGATCGTTGGGGCTGACAATCCCCATGTGGACACCTGAAGGTGTAAACAACGTTGGTCTCTTTCAAGGCGTTTTTCTTGGTGTTGGAAGAATTCTTCATTAGCAGGTTGGCGGTTTTCCTATTCTTATAG
>NC_091217.1:30751115-30783615 GCF_040958095.1 Procambarus clarkii | reverse complement strand
GTCCCAGCACCGATCCTTGAGGTACTCCACTCGTTACTGTTCGCCAGTCCGACTACTCGCCCCTTACCCTAACTCTTTGGCTCCTTCCTGTTAGGTAGTTCCTTATCCATGCTAGGGCCTTTCCTCCCACCCCCGCCTGCCTTTCGAGTTTGAACAACAGTCTCATGTGCGGTACTGTATCAAAGGCTTTTTGGCAGTCCAGAAATATGCTGTCTGCCCAACCTTCTCTGTCCTGCCTTATCCTCGTTATTTTATCATAGAATTCCAAAAGGTTTGTTAGGCACGATTTCCCTTTCCAGAACCCATGTTGATGTTTGTTCACAAACCTAACGTTCTCCAGGTGTGCAACCAATCATCTTCTTGAGGTTATCTTGAGATGATTTCGGGGCTTTTTAGTGTCCCCGCGGCCCGGTCCTCGACCAGGCCTCCACCCCCAGGAAGCAGCCCGTGACAGCTGACTAACTCCCAGGTACCTATTTACTGCTAGGTAACAGGGGCATTCAGGGTGAAAGAAACTTTGCCCATTTGTTTCTGCCTCATGCGGGAATCGAACCCGCGCCACAGAAATACGAGTCCTGCGCGCTATCCACCAGGCTACGAGGCCCTAGCCTAATTATTTTTACAAGTATTTTACAGGGGGATGCTTCTCAGTGATACAGGTCTATAGTTAAGTGCCTCCTCCCTGTCCCCTTTCTTGAATATCGGTACAACATTTGCCCAGCAATTGGGCAATTCTCCCGACATAGGTGATTCATTAAAGATCCTTGTCAGAGGCACGCTGAGGGCCTGCGCCGCTTCTTTTAGTATCCACAGTGATACTTTGTCTGGTCCAACTGCTTTAATTGCATCCAGTGTTGTCAACTGTTTCATTACCTCCTCTGCTGTCACCTCTATATCTGATAGTCTTTCATCTAGAGTAATCTCTTCTTACAATGGGAGCTGCTCAGGCTCGGTGGTGAACATTCCACGGAAACTGGCATTCAGTGCCTCGCAGATTTCCTTGTAACTTTCAGTATATGCCCTCTCTGTTTTCCTTAGTCTTGTCACTTGGTCGTTCATCGACATTTTTCTTCTTATATGGCTGTGTAGTAATTTTGGTTGCTTTTTCGCTTTGATCGCAATATCGTTCTCATAGTTCCTTTCCGATGTTCGTCTTATGTTAATGTAATTGTTCCTAGCTCTGTTGCATCTGATCCTGTTGTCCTCTGTCCTTAGTCTTCTGTACTTCCTGCACTCCCGCCTGCTGGCCATTTTTGCTTCCTGACACTATCTATTTAACCATGTTTTATTATATTCCCTCTTATTTTTTCCCTTTACTGTTGGTATAAATCTCTCTTCGGCCTCCTGGCATTTTTATATGACTAGGTCCATCATATCTTGGACTGTTTTTCCTCTAATTTCTTCCTCCCACTGCACTTCTCCCAGAGAGTCCCTTATCCTCCTATAGTCCCCTTTCCTGTAGTCAACTCTCCTTTCTCAGGCCTCTTGTCCCATGGTCACAAGTTTGAATTCCATCATGTAGTCAAAGACTAGGACACAATGGTCGCTGGCCCTTAGAGGTATTTCGTGTTCCAAATTCTCGATGTCTTCTACGTTCTGGGTGAGAATCAGGTCTAATAGGCTTAGTGCATCTCTTCTTCTTTCCCTTGTGTCTTCCTTCACATGTTGTGTTAGGAAATTCCTGTCTGTAACATCTACTAACTTTGCTCCCCACATTTCGTCCCCTCCATGGGGATTCCTTCATTCCCAATTTATCTCTCCATGACTTAGGTCCCCATGACCAGCAGCTTCGCTCTCATTCTGAGAGTTAATATCGCTGCCTTTTGCAGTTCATCTATGCATGCCTTGTTGTTGTCATACTCCTGCCTGGGTCTTCTACCGTTTGGTGGGGGATTGTAGATTACCAAGAACACAATCTTCCTCCCATCTGCTGTCAGAGTTCCACGTATGGAGCTTGTGCTCTCATTGGTAGCCCGATTTCACAGGTCTTCAAACTTCTATTTCTGCTTTATTAGGAGTGCCACTCCCCCTCCCTGTCTCTATGTCCTCTCTTTTCTCATCACCTGGCAATCTGGAAAGATTGCATCCGAGATCATGTCATTTATTTTAGTTTCCACTGTTGCAACTATATCAGGATCATCTTCACTAACTCTTTCTTTTTTCTCTTCTGCTTTATCAGATACCCCATCAGCATTGATGTGCCAAATCGTGAGATTCTTCATGGAAACTCTGGTACCAAAGGACCCCTTTCTCTGGGGGTCTGGGGGGATCTGTGGGTGAATGGGGGTTGGAGGGATCGGGGGGGGGGGGAAGTCTGGGGGGTGAATGGGGTCTGGAGGGGTGCTTGGAGGGCAAATGGGGGTTGGGCATCTTGGAAGGTAGGTAGGAAGGTCTATGGTAGGGCCTGGGTAGGTAGGTCTGGAGTAGGAAGGGCATACTGGGTCTGAAGATTAGGGAAGGTCTGAGAGGCATAGGGGAATTAAGAGGTAGCGTGAGGTCGAGAGTCAGAGGTTGAGAGGCAGGGGAGGAGAAGGATAGAGGGGGTGGGGGTAAGAGGGGCAGATGGAACATGGATAGTGAGAGTGGGAGAGAGGTTGTATTAGCCAGGGGAAACTCCGGGGTAGGTTTGGGCATTGGAGCAGAAGGGGGGAAAGATGGAAATGGAAGAAGAGGTGGGGGCCCCCCCCGTCCCCCACAGGGGGTCCATGTGACCCCCTCGCAAGGGTAGGGGGGTCACATGGAAGAAGAGGGGCTGAGGAGGGGTGAGAGCTGGGCGGGTTTGGGGGTTGAGGGGATGAGGGAGTCCTTGGAATGTGGGATGAAGCAGATGGATTTAAATACAATGGGGTCAGAAGGGTCAGGTTAAGTGTTGGAGAGATAAGCAGGGGGAGGGACTGCTGATTTGGAGAGGGTGTGACCTGGGAAGCAGGTATGGGCTCGTTAGCACGGGGTGGGTAACTACGCCCAAATGGGAAGTAAGTAATTATCAAATGAAGGCACCAAACTGGGAAGTCTATGTAGCACCATCAAATGTGCGGGATAATCAGAGGGCGCTAAATATCACCAAGGATGCCCATACGAGAACAGAAACGCATAAGGCGAACGATATTAAAAGTATCCGAGTCATCAAGAATACTATCGAGAGACAAGCGACCGCGGGGGACGGTCGGAAAACAAGACATACGCTCGTCCCGGAAGACAGAACATTCAACAAGGATATGCACGACCGTAAGAGGGACAATGCAATTAGGACAATAAGGAGCAGGGCGGCGCTCCATCAAGTGACCACAAGTTAAGCGAGTATGGCCAATACGCAACCTCGCCAGAGCCGTTTCCCATCGCCGGTTATGGTGGCAGGAGGACGGCCACGAGGACACAACTTTTAAGAGAACGGAGTTTGTTACCAGCAACAGACGACCAACAAGCCTGCCAATGGGTAAGGATGGAGGAATGGATAACCGGGTAAAAGTCAGAATAAGGAATACCTTTATGAGAGATGGGACAAGACCGGACAGCTTCCCTAGCGGCAGCATCTGCACGCTCATTTAAAGAGACACCAATATGGCTGGGAACCCAACAAAACTCAACCAACTTAAATTTACTGTGAAAAAGAAACGGCCAATGCTGGATCTCGACAACCACTGGATGAACTGGATTAAAGGACCCGAGAGCCATGAGGGCACTACGAGAGTCAACAACAACTACAAAGGAAGGTTGACAACGAGAGAGCAGGAGACGAAGAGCATAGAGAATAGCATAAAGCTCCGCTGTGAAGATGCTAGTCTCCAGAGGTAAGCGACACATATAAGTGCAATCAGGAAAAACAACAGAGTAGCCAACACAGTCCGCAGACTTAGACCCATCGGTGAAGACGGAAACGGAGTGGGAGTGAGAAGAAAAGCGCTCAAGGAAAAGGCATTTTAGAACCGTAGGAAGCGTAAAAGCCTTAGGGATGCGGGTCAAGGACGTACAAAACTGCAGAAGGGGGACTCTCCATGGGGGCAAAGAAGAAACAACACGAGGAGAAATATTAGAAATACGAACTGAAAGAGAATCCTGTAAGCGAGATAACCAGACAGAAAGGGGGAGGTGGTGAAGAGGAAGAGGAACCGCAGGAGGTAAGAGTTAAAGCACGACAGAGGCGAGAGGAAGGATGTTGCAAGGACCACGCAAGATAGTGAAGACAGTAGCGATCACGGTGGTCCTGGAGAGACAGGAAACTAGTGTCAACATACAAGTTGAGGACGGGAGTCAAACGAAAGGCACCAGAACTGAGGCGCAACCCAATATGGTGCAAAGCATCAAGACGGCAAAGAGTAGAAGGAGAAGCAGACGAGTAAGCAGGGCAACCATAATCGAGCTTAGACAGGACAAGAGAGGAATGTAAAGCAAGGAGAGTGCGCCTATTCGCTCCCCAAGAAGTATGGGACAATACCCAAAGGAGGGTAAGGGCCTTAGAGCACTCAACACGGAGGTAAGAGATATGGGGAGACCAAGACAAACGAGTGTCAAAGAATAACCCCGAAAGCTTCGCGGAATCTTTGTACTCAATGGGACGACTATAAAGTGACAAAGAGGGACGAAGAACGACCCGTTTCCGAGTAAAAGTCAAGGCACAAGTCTTAGTAGTAGAGAACTTGTTGCCATGATCGGTGGCCCAAGACGACACGGCATCAATCGCAAGTTGAAGCCGGCGTTGAAGGAGAGGCGAATCATCACCCTGACAGCAAAGGGTAAGATCATCGACATAGAGAGCAGAGAAGACGCCTGAAGGAAGAGAGGAAAGAAGACCATTGAGGGCAACCAGAAAAAGAGTAGTGCTCAGAACACTACCCTGGGGCACACCTTCGTATTGCTGAAAAGAGGCAGAGAGCGCGGTACCAAGCCTGGCCCGAAAGGAACGACGAGAGAGGAAGCCGCGGAGAAAGAGAGGGAGATGACCACGAAGGCCAAAAGAATGAAGTTGAGATAGGATATGATAACGCCAAGTGGTGTCGTAAGCCTTTTCCAGGTCAAAAAGGACGGCAACAACGGAGGTCTTCACAGCAAAAGCAGTACGAATATAGACCTCCAAGTTCACCAGGACATCTGTCGTGCTGCGGCACTTGCGGAAACCAAATTGAGAAGGAGGAGAGGAGGTGATGGTGTTCCAGGAACCACATCAGACGTTTGAGTTTGCAGGCACAACTTGTAAGGGCAATAGGGCGAAAGTCCTTAGGGGATGTCCCCAGAGACCCTGGCTTGTGAACAGGGAGGACAACGGTATAGAGCCAGTCCTCAGGGACCGACGACGACTCCTAGATCCGATTATACAGACCCAGCCCAAATGGGAGGAGGTGTGTCGTGGAGGTCGGCTCGCCCTGTGGGCTATCTGTTCATCTTTTGTCATGTATTTGTCAATATACACGTTGTAATAGTTTTTGCTACCTCTGAGTAAGTGTTTGTGTTGCAGTATGTAATCCACTGCCTCTTCTTTAGTGAACTGTACCAAGACAGGCCGTTTCTTGTTACAGGTATAAGCCCCATTGCGGTACAAGCCTTCATTTCATGCCTCCAATGCTAAGAACCTTATCTGTAGGGACAGATAAGGTTTTTACTATTATTACGTGCAATAGATGGCGCTATTTAAAAAAAAAAAAAACATGTTTTTACCTGCCACAGGTGTGGCATCTATATAGTAGGTATATAAAGACACGTGCATATTCGAATGGAACGTTGTGTCAGAATTTCAAAGTAATCGGTGAAGAACTTTGGGAGATTACAGCGTGTGTTGCTCTAATGTCCAACAGATGGCATTGTTTTTCAAAAAAGCTTGTTTTTTATCCTGTCACAGATGTGACATAAATGTAGTATGTATATAAAAACCTGCTCGGATGCGAATGGAACGTTGTTTGAAAATTTCAAAGCAATCGGTGAAGAACTTTCGGAGATTAGCGATTTTGAACAAACGAACATTTCCATTTTTATTTATATAGATTGTGTATTAGCCTAGTGGTGTAAGTCAGTCGTTATTTCTTTATCTTTATTTTTAAGTAAATTTGTTAATGTCCGAGTTTACTTCCACTTTGCCCACTTTCCACACTGCAAAGGCCAATACGGATTTTTTTGTATATTATTAATATGCGAGACATTCCATCTGCCCGGTACGACCACAGTGCCGCGTCCCGGTACGACCACAGTGCCGCGTCCCGTCACAGCTGCCCGGTACGACCACAGTGCCGCGTCCCATCACAGCTGCCCGATACGACCACAGTGCCGTGTCCCGTCACAGCTGCCCGGTACGACCACAGTGCCGTGTCCCGTCACAGCTGCCCGGTACGACCACAGTGCCGTGTCCCGTCACAGCTGCTACTCAAATATTACCTGCAGACACAGAGGAGTCGTCTTTTCACAGGAATTTGGAGCGAGTGCTCGAGGAGAGGAGTACTCACCAGCCAGTATTATTTATAAATTTTATTTTAACAACCCTTCCCCCCCCCCCTCCTTATTCGCTACAGTATATAATATGCATGGCATAAGTTTAATAGAGGTCACCTGTGGTAAGTAAGTAAGTAATTATCAAAAGAAGGCACCAAACCGGGAAGGCTATGTAGCACCATCAAATACGCAAAATAATCAGAGGGCGCTAAATATCACCAAGGATGCCAATACGAGAACAAAAACGCATAAGGCGAACGATATCAAAAGTATCCGAGTCACCAAGAATTCTATCGAGGGACAGGTGACCGCGAGGGGCGGTCGGAAAGCAAGACACACGCTCGTCCTGGAAGTCAGGACATTCAAGAAGGACATGCACTACCGTAAGAGGGACAATGCAACTAGGACAATAAGGAGCAGGGCGGTGCTCCATCAAGTGACCATGGGTTAAGCGAGTATGGCCAATACGCAACCTCGCCAGAGCTGTTTCCCACCGCCGGTTACGGTGGAAGGAGGACTGCCATGAGGAAACACAACATTTAAGAGTACGTAGCTTGTTACCAGTAACAGACAACCAAGAAGCCTGCCAACGGGTAAGGACTGAGGAATGGATAACCGGGTAAAAGTCGGAATACGGAATGCCCTTACGAGAGATGGGACAAGAGCGGACAGCTTCCTTGGCGGCAGCATCCGCACGCTCATTTAAAGACACACCAATATGGCTGGGAACCCAACAAAACTCAACCGACTTAAATTTACTGTGAACGAGAAACAGCCAATGCTGGATCTCGACAACCACTGGATGAACCGGATTAAAGGACCCGAGAGCCATGAGAGCACTACGAGAGTCAACAACAACTACAAAGGAAGACTGACAACAAGAAAGCAGGAGACGAAGAGCATAGAGAATAGCATAAAGTTCCGCTGTAAAGATGCTAGTCTCCGGAGGCAAGCGACACATATAAGTGCGATCAGGAAAAACAACAGAGTAGCCAACACCGTCCGCTGACTTAGACCCATCGGTGAAGACAGAAACGGAGCGGGACTGAGAAGAAAAGTGCTCGAGGAAAAGGCGTTTTAGAACCGTAGGAGGGGTAAAAGCTTTAGTGATACGGGTCAAGGATGTACAAAACCGCGGAAGAGGGACCCTCCACGGGGGCAAAGAAGGAACAACACGAGGAGAAACATCAGAAATACGAACGGAAAGAGAATCCTGCAGGCGAGATAACCGGACTGAAAGAGGGAGGTGGTGAAGAGGAACAGGAACTGCAGGAGGGGTAAAAGTTAAAGCACGACAGAGGCGAGAGGAAGGATGTTGCAAGGACCGCGCAAGATAGCGAAGACAGTAGCGATCACGGCGGTCCTGGAGAGACAGGAAGCCAGTGTCAACATACAAGCTAAGGACAGGAGTCGAACGAAAGGCACCAGAACTGAGGCGCAACCCAGTATGGTGCAAAGCATCAAGACGGCGAAGAGTAGAAGGAGAAGCAGACGAGTAAGCAGGGCAACCATAATCGAGCTTAGACAGGACGAGAGAGGAATGTAAAGCAAGGAGAGTGCGCCTATCTGCCCCCCAAGAAGTATGGGACAAGACCCGAAGGAAGGTAAGGGCCTTAGAGCACTCAACACGGAGGTAAGAGATATGGGGAGACCAAGACAAACGAGTGTCAAGGAATAACCCCAAAAGCTTCGCGGAATCTTTGTATTCAAGGGGATGACCATAAAGTGACAAAGAGGGACGAAGAACAACCCGTTTCCGCGTAAAAGTCATGGCACAAGTCTTAGAAGTAGAGAACTTGAAGCCATGATCAGTGGCCCAAGACGACACGGCATCAATGGCAAGTTGAAGCCGGCGTTGAAGGAGAGGCGAATCATCACCCTGACAACAAAGGGTAAGAACATCGACATAGAGAGCGGAGAAGACACCAGAAGGAAGAGAGGAAAGAAGACCATTGAGGACAACCAGAAAAAGAGTAGTGCTCAGAACACTACCCTGGGGCACACCTTCGTATTGCTGAAAAGAGGGAGAGAGAGCGGTACCAAGGCGCACCCGAAAGGAACGACGAGAGAGGAAGCCGCGGAGAAAGAGAGGGAGATGACCACGAAGGCCAAAAGAATGAAGTTGAGATAGGATATGATAACGCCAAGTGGTGTCGTAAGCCTTTTCCAGGTCAAAAAGGACGGCAACAACGGAGGTCTTCGCAGCAAAAGCAGTACGAATATAGACCAAGTTCACCAGGACATCTGTCGTGCTGCGGCACTTGCGGAAACCAAATTGAGAAGGGGAGAGGAGGTGATGGTGTTCCAGGAACCACATCAGACGAACGTTAACCATACGTTCAAAGAGTTTGCAGACACAACTTGTGAGAGCAATAGGGCGAAAGTCCTTAGGGGAAGTACCCAGAGACCCCGGTTTGCGAACAGGGAGGACAACGGCATCGAGCCAGTCCTCAGGGACTGACGACGACTCCCAGATCCGATTATACAGAATCAGTAAATACTGAGACGTGCTCGGAGGGAGATGGCGAAGCATCTCATAATGAATACCATCGGAGCCCGTCGCCGTAGAACCGCAGATGGCCAGGGCAGAACGAAGTTCAGAGAGAGAGAAGGGATCATTATAGGGAAGCTGAAGATGAGTGCAGAAATCTAGAGGACGAGACTCAAGGACAGGTTTACGAAGAAGGAAAGATTGGGGAAGATGAAGACCAGAGCTAACAGAAGAAAAGTGGGAACCCAGGTCGGAAGCGACCTGCAACGGGTCCGCCACAAGAGTATCATGGAGGTGAAGGACCGGTGAAACATCGGGAACGAACTTACCCGCTATCTTGCGGATACGCTTCCAGATCTGGGCCAGAGGGGTTTCGGACGTAATTGTTGAGACATAAGATGCCCAACATTCACGTTTAGCCATACGGATGGCCCTACGGGCCACCGCACTCGCTTTCCGAAAGAAAAGAAAAGAATCGGTCGTCTGCCTACGGCGGTGCCTCTTCCAGGCTGCACGCTTACAGCGGACAGCCCGAGCACAGTCCGCATTCCACCAGGGAACGCACTTCCGTGGACCCCGAGAGGAAGAGCGAGGAATAGAGCGGAGGGCAGCGTTGAAGACAGTGTCATGAAAAAGGAGGAGAGCGCGAGAGAGAGGCATAAGGGAGAGGTCAGAGAGAGCAGCACCGAGGGTAAATAGGGTCCAGTCTGCCTTAGCAAACTGCCACCTAGGGAAAGAGAGGGAAGGGCGAAAAGAGAAAAAGGAAATAAGGATGGGGAAATGATCACTTCCATGGAGGTCATCAAGAACCTGCCACGTGAAATCTAAGTAAAGAGAAGAAGAGCAGAGAGAAAGATCAAGACAAGAAAGGGTGCGAGTCCGAGAGTCCAAATGAGTGGGCTCACCAGAATTCAGAAGAGATAGGGAAGAAGAGAGGAGAAACGGCTCAAGGAGGCGACCCCAGGTATTCGTCAGAACGTCACCCCAAAGAGAATGACGACAATTGAAGTCACCCAGCAGGAGCACAGGCTCCGGCAAGGAGTCTAGGAGGTGTTTCAAATCAGGAAGAGAGAGTGGGACACTCGGGGGGAGATAAATGGAACAAATTGTGTACCATTTCCCCACAAAGATGCGAGCAGCAGAACAATGGAGAGGCGAAGGAAAAAGCAAAGGAACAAAGGGAACATCGGCACGAATCAAGAGAGCAGAAGAATTAGAAGCCCCAGCAATGGCTGGGGGGGGGGGAGAAAGGAATAGCCACGAAATCGACCAGGACGAGCACCAAGCATTGGCTCCTGGAGACAGACACAAAGGGGCGAAAACCGCGAAATCAGAAGTTGGAGTTCGAGGAAATTGGCGTAATAACCTCGAACGTTCCATTGAAGAATGGACAACGACGAGAAGAGAAAGGACAAAAACAGAGAACAAGGAAGAAACAAAGGCGAAAGAGCAACAGAGCACGTTAAAGAATATCAGGGTCGGGATCAGGGTCAGCAAAGTCAGGGTTAGGGGGCATGGGTAAACTGAGCAAAGACGGAGGGAAGGAAACGGGAGAACAGATAAGAGGTGGGCGGGCGGGGTCCGGAGGAGGAGGAGACAACGGAGAGGAGCAGTCAAGGACAGCAGCAGGAAGAGGGGGAGTAGAAAGAGGGGAGCGCACCTCAGCAAGAGCAGCAACCGAAAGGGAAGCAGGGGCCAAAGAAACCCCCAAAGCAGGAACAGGGGGCGCAATCACTGAAACGGGAGGGGAAGGAGCAACAGAGCCAGAAGTAGGAGCTGAGGAAGAAAGCGAAGCCTTCTTACCCGCCGGGGAAGAGGAAGGAGAGGAGCCAGGCTTTCGCTTCTGACTTAAAGAGACCGGTGTCCCAGCAACTACGTACCGGGCAACGGATTCCAGTGTCTCAATAGAAGCCGAACGAGAGCACACACGACGGCCGTTAGGAGAGCGATGGACATCCGCCCGCACCGACAGGCGGTGGGGAGAGCCGATAGATGGAGGAAGAGGATGGGAAGGAGGATCGGAGGGGGACGAGGAAGAAGACACAGGAGACACGACAGACCGGTTAGAAGGAAGGGGAACCCCAGACAGAGGACCAGGAGGAGGATCCTTCGGGAGAGACCCCAAAGGAACAAAGGAGGGGGCAGTGGGCGCATCAGGGTCCAAGGCCCGGAAACAGTTGTGAGTCTGAGGAAGGCGGGAAGGACGAGGAGAGGAAGAGCGCAACACGCGAGCATAAGAGATATTAGCAAAAGGCGGGAGCCGGCGAACCTGGCGCCTCGCCTCAGGAAAAGATAAACGCTCCCGGTGCTTCAAGTCGAGGACGGCTGCCTCAAGCTTGTAATGGACACACGCACGGGAGAAGGTAGGATGGGCCTCACCGCAGTTGAGGCAATGAGCCTGGGGAGAAGTGCACTCCGACTTAGAGTGACCTTCACTCCCACACAAAGGACAGAGAGAGAGAGTCCCAGAGCAGCAGAGGGCACCATGCCCAAACCTCCAGCACTCGTTACAAAGTCGAGGAGAAGGAATATACTCCTGGACAGAGCACCTAGCACCAGCAAGAATGACAGAGGATGGAAGGGTCCTACCATCAAAGGTGATCTTCACAACGCGAAGGGGTTGACGGCGACGACCACGAGGGGGACGAGTAAACGAGTCAACCTGGAGGACAGAATGGCCTTGGGCATCAAGGATATGCCGAATATCATCGTGGCAATCCTGCAGATTCCGAACACTGGTTGCAACATGGGGTGGGAGGAGAATAGTGCCAACACTGGCATTCATCTGAACGTTCTTGGAGACCCGAACAGGGGTCTCGCCAAGGCAAGATAAGGCAGCCAAGCGGGAAGCCGCATCCTGAGAAGGAGCAGCAACGACACGTGTACCGAGACGAGTGGGGTTGAAAGTAACAGACGCATCCACGGAATCTACAAGATGCCGATGGAGGGAGAAATCGTCAGGAGGCGCAAAATCAAGAGGGAGGAGATCAAAGTATTTGGCCCATGAAGCAGGACCAAACAAGGCCTGATACGCATCGGCACGAGAAGGAATCGAGCGAGTGCGGTTGGGGCGCGAACGGCGTTGAGAACCCCTAGAGAGAGAGGGGTCAAAAGGCGCAGTAGTCACAACGAAAGACTTAGCCACACCAGGGGACGAAGTGGTCACCACCGGGGGCTGGAGGCTCGACCCAACCACAGAGGAGGGAGGGGAGCTGGGGGAAGAAGTCAGGACGGTCAAAGGAGGAGCAAGGTCGGGGCCCAACGCAGCGGGAGCTACAGAGCCTGGTCTTCCAATACAGGCCGACTCGGGGGCTTGGTCGCCCACCCCACGAGCCTGAGAGGGTACAACGGAAACATTCAACGACATAGAGACGAAAAATGACAAATTCATCCACGAATGTGCCCCCATACCCACTATGGAGCCACAATTAGAGGCAGGACACCCAACAGGAAGCTATCGCCGATCATGCCGGGGCCCCCTAGGGGTGCGTCGTGAGTATACGCCCCACAAACGCCACCTTAAGAACCGTCAGTCCGCCTCGAGATCGGGTTCAGCGACGAAAGGGGGATTGACAATAAAAGGTTCCCCTCGCTCGAGACGTTGGGTACTACAGTTCTACGGGTGCAAGAGTATGCCTCCTCAAGCACCCGGGCGTCAAAATAAAAGAAGTCCAAAGAAAGAATCCAAAACAAGCAAAAGGTCGGCAGGAAACGACAAGCAGATAGGAGAAGAGGGGGGAGAAAAACGAAACATAAGGAAAAGGAAAAGCGATCCGGCACAATTGGAGAAGACAGCAGCAGGAGTGCAAGGCCAGAAAAGGACAGAGGACTGCCCAACGGAGCATCACACTCCGGCAGCCGTCCACCAAGCCCCCTCACGACGCCAACGGGCCGGATGGGGAGGGGGTCACCTGTGGTAAACCAACGACCAGTAGGTACAGCTGTTGTCGGAGGCCTCCTGCATTAGAGATAGCTGATTAAAGTATCTATTTCCAGAGTCACTATCAAGATCATCCCAGCTGGTCATGAAAGAAGTTAACGTGTCAGAACAGATGTTGATGTATTTCAACGATGCCATATGTAACAAACACTAAGTTAAAAAACTGTAAATATGCAAGACATATTGGAACACTTGTTATTAGGAAGAGTAGGAGTTAAGAAACCCAAGTTCTAATGGGTGATACAAGAGCATAACTATTATGTACAAGCATAAATGGTCGTTTTACAGTCCAAACTGAGTGTTGGACGCCTGCATGGTTGTTTACAATCCATGACAGGTGTTTGGCAGATCTGAGAAGTCGTTAGCTGGTCCAGGTAGGTCAGGAGGACGGCGGGGGCGACAGGTGGCAGCGGTAGAAAGTATTGATCCTGAGAATGTCCAGGTGAGTGAGGTGGGTGCCCCCCATCCTCCCGGGCCCACCTTGCTTCCTCACCAAGGTAGGTTGGCTGCGATTCTGCGGGATACACACAGTCTCAGTGGTACACATATACCCTTGGAATTGTGATTATGTGCAATAGTAAAGCAACGTTACATATGCGCAAAATACTCACACACACACACACTTTGTCAGGTGACAAAGATTAAGCAAGAAAGAGAAGGATGGGCGGACTGCATTTTTTTTTTTTTTTTTTTTTTTTGGACTGTCGGAAAGCCTTTGACACAGTACCCCATAAAAGGCTGATGCATAAGCTGGAGAAACAGGCAGGAGTAACTGGTAGGGCGCTCCAGTGGTTAAGGGAGTACCTAAGCAATAGGAAGCAGAGAGTTACAGTGAGGAGTGAGACCTCAGAATGGCGTAAAGTCACCAGTGGAGTCCCACAGGGCTCTGTACTCGGACCTATCATGTTTCTGATATACGTAAATGATCTCCCAGAGGGTATAGGCTCATTCCTCTCAATGTTTGCTGACGACGCCAAAATTATGAGAAGGATTAAGACAGAGGAGGACAGCTTGAGGCTTTAAGAAGACCTGGACAAGCTGCAGGAATGGTCGAACAAATGGTTGTTAGAGTTTAACCCAAGCAAATGTAATGTAATGAAGATAGGGGTAGGAAGCAGGAGACCAGATACAAGGTATCATTTGGGCGATGAAATACTTCAAGAGTCAGAAAGAGAGAGAAAGATCTGGGGGTTGATATCACGCCAGACATGTCCCCTGAAGCTCATATCAAGAGAATAACATCAGCGGCATGTGCCAGGTTGGTTAACATAAGAACGGCCTTTAGAAACTTGTGTAAGGAATCTTTCAGAATATTATATACCACAAATGTCAGACCAATCCTGGAGTATGCGACTCCAGCATGGAGTCCATATCTAGTCAAGCACTAGACTAAACTGGAAAAGGTTCAAAAGTTTGCCACCAGACTAGTACCCGAGCTGAGAGGTATGAGCTACGAGGAGAGACTACGGGAATTAAACCTCACTTCGTTGGAAGACAGAAGAGTTAGGGGGGACATGATCACCACATTCAAGATTCTCAAGGGAATCGACAGGATTGATAAAGACAGGCTATTTAACACAAGGGGCACACGCACTAGGGGACACAGGTGGAAACTGAGTGCCCAAATGAGCCACAGAGATATTAGAAAGAACCTTTTTAGTGTCAGAGTGGTTGACAAATGGAATGCATTAGGGGGTGATGTGGTGGAAGCTGACTCCATACACAGTTTCAAGTGTAGATATGATAGAGCCCAGCAGGCTCGGGAACCTGTACACCTGTTGATTGACGGTTGAGAGGCGGGACCAAAGAGCCAGAGCTCAACCCCCGCAAGCACAACTAGGTGAATACAACTAGGTGAGTACACAGGGAAAGGGGGCCTCGCGGGCTGAGTGGACAGCACTCTGGGGTTGTAGTCTTAAAGGGCCCGTGTTCGATCCCTGGCAAATGGGCAATTTCTTTCTCCCTGATGCTCCTTTTCATCTAGCAATAAATAGGTACCTGGTAGTTGGGCCGCTGTTATGGGCCACTTCCTGGGGATGTGTGCGTGTGTTGGCCGGGGGGGGGGGGGCGAGGTAGAGACAAATGTATGTAGTTGACAGAAGAAAAATCAATTGGTTAGAAAGGTGGTTTCCAAGAGCTAATATCTAGATTCTGCAGTTACAAATAGTAAATACATTGCCAACAAATCAACTGCTGTAACTAAGACTATACTAAATAAATAAATAAAAATATAAAACAAAATAAAACAAACTAACGAGGATATAGATTCAAGCCAGGGAAACAAATATGCCGAACAGATATCAGAAAGTTTTATTTTATTTAGTGGCAGTTTTTTTATATTTTTTTATATTTATATATTTACATGCAGAGCATGCTGATAAATACAATAAAACAATACAAAAGAAGGAAAACAAAATAAGTAGAACACATCACGACCGTCCTGAAGGGCCGACAACCATCACCAAGTACCACCACACCGCAGGACAACACACACCAAGTACCACCACACCGCAGGACAACACACACCAAGTACCACCACACCGCAGGACAACACACACCAAGTACCACCACACCGCAGGACAACACACACCAAGTACCACCACACCGCAGGACAACACACACCAAGTACCACCACACCGCAGGACAACACACACCAAGTACCACCACACCGCAGGACAACACACACCAAGTACCACCTCACCGCAGGACAACACACACCAAGTACCACCACACCGCAGGACAACACACACCAAGTACCACCACACCGCAGGACAACACACACCAAGTACCACCTCACCGCAGGACAACACACACCAAGTACCACCACACCGCAGGACAACACACACCAAGTACCACCACACCGCAGGACAACACACACCAAGTACCACCACACCGCAGGACAACACACACCAAGTACCACCACATCGCAGGACAACACACACCAAGTACCACCACACCGCAGGACAACACACACCAAGTACCACCACACCGCAGGACAACACACACCAAGTACCACCACACCGCAGGACAACACACACCAAGTACCGCCACACCGCAGGACAACCATCACCAAGTACCACCACACCGCAGGACAACACACACCAAGTACCACCACACCGCAGGACAACACACACCAAGTACCGCCACACCGCAGGACAACACACACCAAGTACCACCACACCGCAGGACAACACACACCAAGTACCACCACACCGCAGGACAACACACACCAAGTACCACCACACCGCAGGACAACACACACCAAGTACCACCACACCGCAGGACAACACACACCAAGTACCACCACACCGCAGGACAACACACACCAAGTACCACCACACCGCAGGACAACACACACCAAGTACCACCACACCGCAGGACAACACACACCAAGTACCACCACACCGCAGGACAACACACACCAAGTACCACCACACCGCAGGACAACACACACCAAGTACCACCTCACCGCAGGACAACACACACCAAGTACCACCACACCGCAGGACAACACACACCAAGTACCACCACACCGCAGGACAACACACACCAAGTACCACCACACCGCAGGACAACACACACCAAGTACCACCACACCGCAGGACAACACACACCAAGTACCACCACACCGCAGGACAACACACACCAAGTACCACCACACCGCAGGACAACACACACCAAGTACCACCACACCGCAGGACAACACACACCAAGTACCACCACACCGCTGGACAACACACACCAAGTACCACCACACCGCAGGACAACACACACCAAGTACCACTCACCGCAGGACAACACACACCAATTACCACCACACCGCAGGACAACACACACCAAGTACCACCACACCGCAGGACAACACACACCAAGTACCACCACACCGCAGGACAACACACACCAAGTACCACCACACCGCAGGACAACACACACCAAGTACCACCACACCGCAGGACAACACACACCAAGTACCACCACACCGCAGGACAACACACACCAAGTACCACCTCACCGCAGGACAACACACACCAAGTACCACCACACCGCAGGACAACACACACCAAGTACCACCACACCGCAGGACAACACGCACCAAGTACCACCACACCGCAGGACAACACACACCAAGTACCGCCACACCGCAGGACAACACATCACCAAGTACCACCACACCGCAGGACAACACACACCAAGTACCACCACACCGCAGGACAACACACACCAAGTACCGCCACACCGCAGGACAACACACACCAAGTACCACCACACCGCAGGACAACACACACCAAGTACCACCACACCGCAGGACAACACACACCAAGTACCACCACACCGCAGGACAACACACACCAAGTACCACCACACCGCAGGACAACACACACCAAGTACCACCACACCGCAGGACAACACACACCAAGTACCACCACACCGCAGGACAACACACACCAAGTACCACCACACCGCAGGACAACACACACCAAGTACCACCACACCGCAGGACAACACACACCAAGTACCACCACACCGCAGGACAACACACACCAAGTACCACCACACCGCAGGACAACACACACCAAGTACCACCACACCGCAGGACAACACACACCAAGTACCACCACACCGCAGGACAACACACACCAAGTACCACCACACCGCAGGACAACACACACCAAGTACCGCCACACCGCAGGACAACACACACCAAGTACCACCACACCGCAGGACAACACACACCAAGTACCACCACACCGCAGGACAACACACACCAAGTACCGCCACACCGCAGGACAACACACACCAAGTACCACCACACCGCAGGACAACACACACCAAGTACCACCACACCGCAGGACAACACACACCAAGTACCACCACACCGCAGGACAACACACACCAAGTACCACCACACCGCAGGACAACACACACCAAGTACCACCACACCGCAGGACAACACACACCAAGTACCACCACACCGCAGGACAACACACACCAAGTACCACCACACCGCAGGACAACACACACCAAGTACCACCACACCGCAGGACAACACACACCAAGTACCACCACACCGCAGGACAACACACACCAAGTACCACCACACCGCAGGACAACACACACCAAGTACCACCACACCGCAGGACAACACACACCAAGTACCACCACACCGCAGGACAACACACACCAAGTACCACCACACCGCAGGACAACACACACCAAGTACCACCACACCGCAGGACAACACACACCAAGTACCACCACACCGCAGGACAACACACACCAAGTACCACCACACCGCAGGACAACACACACCAAGTACCACCACACCGCAGGACAACACACACCAAGTACCACCACATCGCAGGACAACACACACCAAGTACCACCACACCGCAGGACAACACACACCAAGTACCACCACACCGCAGGACAACACACACCAAGTACCACCACACCGCAGGACAACACACACCAAGTACCGCCACACCGCAGGACAACCATCACCAAGTACCACCACACCGCAGGACAACACACACCAAGTACCACCACACCGCAGGACAACACACACCAAGTACCGCCACACCGCAGGACAACACACACCAAGTACCACCACACCGCAGGACAACACACACCAAGTACCACCACACCGCAGGACAACACACACCAAGTACCACCACACCGCAGGACAACACACACCAAGTACCACCACACCGCAGGACAACACACACCAAGTACCACCACACCGCAGGACAACACACACCAAGTACCACCACACCGCAGGACAACACACACCAAGTACCACAACACCGCAGGACAACACACACCAAGTACCACCACACCGCAGGACAACACACACCAAGTACCACCTCACCGCAGGACAACACACACCAAGTACCACCACACCGCAGGACAACACACACCAAGTACCACCACACCGCAGGACAACACACACCAAGTACCACCTCACCGCAGGACAACACACACCAAGTACCACCACACCGCAGGACAACACACACCAAGTACCACCACACCGCAGGACAACACACACCAAGTACCACCACACCGCAGGACAACACACACCAAGTACCACCACACCGCAGGACAACACACACCAAGTACCACCTCACCGCAGGACAACACACACCAAGTACCACCACACCACAGGACAACACACACCAAGTACCACCACACCGCAGGACAACACACACCAAGTACCACCTCACCGCAGGACAACACACACCAAGTACCACCACACTGCAGGACAACACACACCAAGTACCACCACACCGCAGGACAACACACACCAAGTACCACCACACCGCAGGACAACACACACCAAGTACCACCACACCGCAGGACAACACACACCAAGTACCACCACATCGCAGGACAACACACACCAAGTACCACCACACCGCAGGACAACACACACCAAGTACCACCACACCGCAGGACAACACACACCAAGTACCACCACACCGCAGGACAACACACACCAAGTACCGCCACACCGCAGGACAACCATCACCAAGTACCACCACACCGCTGGACAACACACACCAAGTACCACCACACCGCAGGACAACACACACCAAGTACCGCCACACCGCAGGGCAACACACACCAAGTACCACCACACCGCAGGACAACACACACCAAGTACCACCACACCGCAGGACAACACACACCAAGTACCACCACACCGCAGGACAACACACACCGCAGGACAACACACACCAAGTACCACCACACCGCAGGACAACACACACCAAGTACCGCCACACCGCAGGACAACATAATATACAAGGCAAATTACATAACAGAATTAAACAAATACACACGCAAATGGAATACATAAAAAAATACATAAAAGAAACACAGGACACAAATAGAAATTAACAATACAGCCACAGGCAATAAAACATCCCGAAGGGCACACAGCAAAATACAAACAAGTGCACAAATAACACATGCACATGTAAAAACCGGATCAGGCCCATTACAGGAGCCATGAGGAACACCCACACGTGCGCACACACACGCGCGCACAATGACACCCCCCGTGCACACTCAGGCACCCGGAAAACGAGCCACACACACCCAAACAGACAAACAAAACATAAACCAACCACACGGATTACTCATACTTATCCGGAAATGCATGTGCCGGTAATCGCAAACAATACACCTTCCAAAGCAACTAGGAGTGCTCCGAGACCTGACCACCGGGAGGCACACGCGGCCGAGGCATGGAATCCGGCACACCATCCATAAAAACCCGTGCCCGCGGAACCCAAATGAATAATATCTATAATATCAAACCTCACCGTGGTAGATGCGACACACTTTCCCGGAGGCCAAGACGAAAGGACTGGGCCTCCTTCTAGGGGGGCTGGGCACAGGACGACGCTCTCTGAGGCACACTAGGAGGTGCACAGGGCTGCACACCAGGGGGCGCACAGGGGCTGCACACCAGCGTGCACACTAAGCCCTACCTCGGGCGCCGCATAGTCCTCCTCGCTAACCACGGGATGACGCACCTGCTGGGAACCCCCCCCCCCCCACGGCGGAGATCCTTCTTTACCACCATGACGATGCCACGGCCAGCACCAGCACCAGTAGCAGGAGGATCAACCACCCCCTACTGCGGAAAATCCTCAGCAGGAGAAAGAACAGAAGTGAAACGTGAGCCACAGTCATCTGCAGCCGGAGGCACATGGACCTCTCCCACCACCGTTGCAGGAGAGAGCGACGCATCCGGAATCTCCCCGTCGACATCGGAAGACGCACAGTCGCTGAAATCCCACACATCCGTCCAGGCATAAGAGGAACGACGAGAACGCTTAGGCACCGGCTGCACACCATCAGAGCCAAAGGCAGAGCCAGAAACACGGGCAACACGGGCTGGGCGCACAGACGCAGAATGGCAGCAGCTTCAACTGCAGGGGGAACCGGGCCACACACAGCAGGAGGCCCCGCAGCCACCCCAGCATCTATCACAGCTGTGACAAGGCGAGGGCGCAGGGCCAGGCGCAGCAGCAGGAGATGAAGACGACGACGTCGATGGAGCACAGAGACCACCCGGAAGACCCACGGGAGCAGATGGGACAGCGACCGGAGCAAGAGGGCCACCTGACGGCACTGTCGGAAAATCCGACACCATTTAATAATCATACAGATAATAGCTGTGTTGTATAAACAAGTTAACCCATAGAAAACGTAACTTGTAGTGGAATTACCGTCTAAAGAAAACGGGATATCATCACCACACACTATTATAATTCACCACCTATTATGGTGGGAATTATTCTTAAATACATTAGTCTTTGGACTTTACCATCATAAAACATCTCATATAAATTAACTTAATTATCAATATTAAAGTAGAGTAAATGTGACCCTTCTATCACTTATTGACATCTGGACAATGTAAGCCAGGCGTCAGTGGGGAAGGAGGGCAGCCATTGTTGTGTCACCTCCGAGACGCGTGGAGCAAATTCGGCTCCTATCATTGCTGGACAATGTCGGCCAGGCGTCAGTAGTATGGAGTGTTAAACATTGTTTATACTTGACCAGAGGCACACGGGAGCAAATACGGCTCCTGTTAATTTTACTTGGCCGTAGTGTTATGGAAACCAAAGGTGTACCATTATCAACACGCTGTCAACAAATCAAGTTAAGTGTTCTTTCCGAAACCCGTTTATTTTCATTTATGGCCATTAATGTCATTATATAGGGTGCGCCGGTTAGAGCACGTGGTAGCCTCAAACTAAAGGTAATTAAGCCAGGTCTTCATTGTTCCATGTACAGTATTTTCTCTGATATACCTGTCTTATATAGGAATCTGGCTTTACAGTTAGCGCCCTTTTGACAGGTCAAGACGAGGAAGCAAGACTTTGTGCACCAGTTACTGGGTGATGGAAGCTACCTCAAAGAGGATAATTTGGTGTCTACACCCTAGTTATACCTGGTGGACTAACCTGCTGTACTATAAGATAAGGAACCTCTTCAATGTATGTAGTCTATTACTGTAGTTTGATTGGCTGCATATATATAAATTAATATAAACCCCCCCTAATGTGTAGAGGATCGATTTGTGAGATTATGAGATTATTGCAGAAATACAGTCCACTTATCATTATACAAATTGCTATCGAAGTATATAAGTTAACGTAAATATAAATTCATATAAATTAAATAAATATAAATCTCACAGGTCGGTTCCCACATTATTTGGTCATCTTCGAACCGGATGATGGATTATTTGATCCTTTGAACCCACATTTGGTCATCTTAGTACCGGATGAACCAGTTAACCAGTGGATTCATTAAATAAACTAGTGCAGTGTGATTTAAACAAGGCCAGCCAGTCAAAGACGGCAGCGTTGCCTCAAGCCAGTTCACGAGCTCCGCTCAGTTCAGATCAGCTTCGTTAGCGGTTTCATGCACACCCACAGATATTTGGTGGCGTGTTATTCTGTGAAATGACAGCGCTAATATAGAAGCCAGCCAAATTAGTGACTGTGTCGCGAGATTGTTCACGAATTTCGTGGTGTTAAATTTCGCGAGAGATTATCCACGAATTTTGTGGACTTTATTTCGCGAGGTCACTAATAATATTCAATACTTCTTGATAATATTAGAAGTTTTATAGAGGCTAATTAAGAGGCTATTATCAATAATTGTGTATATTATTTCTCCAAAATAGAGAATTATTTAATATTGCACTAGTGATCACAGTATAATATTTACTAATTGCCAACCCACAACAGGGTAGGATATTAACATTGACTAATTGAACTATTATTGTTCATCTTAGTCCCATTATTACCATAGTCAGTTGTACTATATTCAACAACCTAACACCATTAATGAATGGTCCAGACCCTATTTTGGGTGTAATTTTTATCAACTCGAGTTGAGTTGTATATATACAATACAATACAATACAATACAATTTTATTTAGGTAAGATACATACATACAATAAATTTTTACAAGGATTGGTTGACTTATAGGTAGAGCAAGTACATACAATGCCTAAAGCCACTATTACGCAAAGCATTTCGGGCATGATAAACTTAAATGACAAGCTTAATACTTATTGAGCATAATGAGTAGAATGAAAACAAGAAATGAAAACATAGATGAAAAAGCAGCACAAATACAATTATGTCGACAAACAGCGCTCTTTAAAGAAAAAAACAGACATTGGTTGACAATAGAAGGGTAAGGTAGGTTACAGGGAATTTATTAGGTATAGCTTCGCTTTTAACTTAAACTGGTTGAGAGAGGTACAATCTTTAACATGGTTGGGAAGGTCATTCCACATTCTGGGCCCCTTGATTTGTAGAGCATTTCTAGTTTGATTAAGTCGTACTCTAGGAATATCAAAACTATTTATTTCTGGTGTGATGCTCATGGTTTCTGATACAATCTTCTGTGAAGCTTTTGAGATCAGGATTGGCATTATAGTTTAGCATTTTATATATGTATAATACACATGAGAGAATGTGCAGTGACTTAATGTCTAACATATTCAGAGATTTAAGTAGGGGTACCGAGTGATGTCTGGGGCCAGAATTGGATACTGTCCTAATAGCAGCTTTGTGTTGAGTAATTAGAGGACGTAAGTGATTTTGGGTAGTAGAGCCCCAAGCACAAATACCATAGTTGAGATATGGATAGATAAGGGAGTAATAGAGAGTCA
The DNA here is from genome assembly GCF_040958095.1 of Procambarus clarkii. Taxonomy (NCBI): domain Eukaryota; kingdom Metazoa; phylum Arthropoda; class Malacostraca; order Decapoda; family Cambaridae; genus Procambarus; species Procambarus clarkii. Next base: position 30,760,060 of record NC_091217.1, on the reverse strand, counting down.
CCAGGGCAGGGCGTGGTACATAATATCTGATCTTAGAAAGAATGCCCACAGTTTTTGAAACTTTTTTTGATATGTTTAGAATGTGTCCCTGGAAATTCAGCTTGTGGTCAATGAGAATGCCAAGGAATTTGCCATCTAATTTGTTACAAATTTGGGTATTGTTTATTTTGAGATTTATTTGATTAGAGGATTTATTGCCAAACAGAATATAGAAGGTTTTGTCAATGTTAAGGGTGAGTTTGTTGGCAGTTAGCCACAGATGGACTTTATTTAGCTCAGTATTTACTGTGGCATTTAGAGCAAGGGGATCAGGACTGGAGTAAATGAAGGTTGTGTCGTCAGCAAATAGAATTGGTTTGAGGTGTTGGGAGGCATTTGGAAGGTCATTAATGTAGATGAGAAAGAGGAGAGGGCCAAGTATGCTGCCCTGGGGAACACCAATGTTGATGGGTAGGGTGGGAGAAATTGTATTATTCACAGAAACATATTGGAGCCTGTCAGTAAGGTAGGATTTGAGGTATTGTAGGGAGTGTCCTCTGACTCCATAATGATGTAATTTAAGAAGAAGGTTTTGGTGGTTGACAGTATCAAAAGCTTTACGCAGGTCCACAAACAACCCAACAGGGAACTCATTTTTATCAAGAGCTGTATGAATCGAGTTAAGCATACTAATAAGTGCATCGTTAGTGCTTTTTTTGGGCCTGAAGCCATATTGGCAAGGGCTAAGTATATTGAGTTTGGCTAGATATGAGTAAAGCTGCTTATAGATTAGTTTTTCAAAATTTTTTGACAAGTTTGGCAGGATAGATATAGGTCTGTAGTTGTTAACATCTGTGAGATTACCACATTTGTGGACAGGCGTTACTCTCGCTTTTTTTAGAATATCTGGGAAGGTTTGAAGTTCAAGTGACTTGTTGAAGAGCAAAGCAATAGCAGGGGCTAAAGATCTGGAGGCTTTTTTGTAAATTAAAGTTGGTATCTCCTCAAGGGCACCAGACTTGGTTTTAAGGGAAAGGATTATCTCATTGACGTCAGTGGAATTAATAGGCTTTAGGTACAGAGACTGTGGCTAGTTACCTGAAAGATAGTCATTAATGTCTGTACTGGAAGATGGAATATCATTTGCAAGGGATGAACCAATGGAAGAGAAGAACCTATTGAACTCAATAGCAGAATCAGAGGCTGAAAGCTGACCATCGTTATTAGACAGGAGAGTCGGATATAATAATTTACTTATGATCATTACACCTTTGAGTGATTAATTAGTGTCTCTACCATCCTAGGGTGATATAGAAGAGCTAACCTAAAGGTACTTCCATGACACTGGTTTATCACTCAAATCATTAGTGTGTATGGTTGTATATATATAATGTGTATTAATTTTAAGTGCTAACCTCTAGTAGAGGTAGGATTATTGCCTAGTGAGTGCAGAATTTACCCTAGGCTAACATCAGTGCTTGTTCAGTATTATGAGCAGCCCAAGTACAAGCCCCACAAGGCTTAACCAACTAGCCAGTATGGATAATGCTGGCAATGAGAAAACTGTCATACATCTAGTACTACAATTGCTGGATTTACCTCAACCTGATCAGACTGCTGACTCATTACAATCCTTCAGCATGGAGTTTGAGTCACTACTAAGAACATTCAGTCTTAAGGTTGATATAACTACTAGTGAATGGATGACCAAAGTAGTCCTTCAACGAAAATTGTCCAGCGATATACCAGATGAATTATATACACATCAACATAACACCATCCTGACAGTACAGGACATCACTGAAGGTTTACATTCCATCATAAACAAACGACGAGCAAATCAGGAAGTTAAAGCCTCATGCGAGCCTTCAGAAATAGAAAATAAGAGTCAATTAAAGGGTAAAACAACTACCCCAAATAAACATCAGTCAATTACTCTAACATCAAGTTGCAGAAAATCTGATAATGCAGCAGCAACCTCCAAGCCTACTGTTACTAGTTCACCCAAACCGGTAACTTCCAAGCGTGCAGTAGGCTGGGGGACATGTATGTTCTGCAAAAAGAAACATTCAACATACCGTTGTGCTAATTATCCAACCAGAGACACTCGTATGGAGCGACTCCAGGAATTAGGGAGATGTGCAAGGTGTCTCAAGTCACACAACATAGACTATTGTGATACCCAATTCAACACCTGCAACAGGTGTAGAAGAGGTAGACACCATGCAGCACTGTGCAAATATACGAAATTAACGTATTCAAGACCCAAGGTGGAAGATAGCATTCCCACCACAGTACAGTACTGCAAGGTGCAACCAACAAAGAGTGTCCAATCGGCAAAGTCTAAAGGTAATACGACTTTGCCTACTGCCCAAATTACCATCCTGAATAAGAGGGCCAAGGTCCATACCCGTGGGTTGTTTGACCAAGGATCCCAGAGAACATATATCACTAAAAAGCTGGCAGATGAATTACAATTAAGGCCTGTAGCCCAGATGTCATTCAACATCTCAGGGTTTGTAACAGATGCAGGACCTCAAGTCTACCAGGTGGTACAACCATCAGTACGTTTAGGTAGGTACGTCTGTCGAGTACAAGCCATTGTGGTGGACAAAATACCAGTAGACCTACAAGTTCAAGGTCTGAGTGCAACAGCCACAGAAATAGAAATGAGAAATAGAGGAATAAAATTGGCAGATAATATTAAGTCTGATCACCTCACTGACTTCGGTCTCCTTGTAGGGACAGACTATTGTCATCGATTCATCGGTAGCCCTACTAAATATCAGGGCATAACCATGTTAAACTCTGCAGGAGGTAAATTACTCTGATCAGGCCCAGTATCAAGCCTGAGGAGACCTATGCCTGCAGATAAACAATACCAATAGAAATCTAAATTTGTCAGCTGATTATATTTCTCCAGTAGCATTATACTAAGGAGATTACAGCTGACTATACCAACAGAGGCTGATGTTAGTATCATCATTTAAAGCTGAAGATGAGTTCATGAGGCCTCAGTGGCAAATCAGTGAACAGTAGCCTAAACAGCTACAAGTCACTGCGACCAATGTCACTGAACCCACTGCAGTCTCAGAACCATACTTTACTTTAATGATGAGCTATTCAATCTTCTGAATCAATTAACTAAATTAAACCCCAATAAATCTGATGACTGATTTGATACATTTATTATTTAATCAAGATGTATTCCATGGGCCTCAGTGTTTATATATCAGTGACCAGTTACCTGAACAAACTTCAAGTTATATCTAATGTCACTGATCTCACTGCAGTCCCTGAATCATACTTGACTGTAGTACTTGATCACATTCCAGTCTTCTGGGTTAAATAATATGTAATTAGGCTTGAATATTAGCCTTTCAAGAGTTGACAGGGAAATGAAATCGCATTAGACTTCTAACCCCTGCAACTCTAGTACGGACATCCGTCCTGTACGAACAGACGCACAAATGTGTGATTACTAACTACTAACATCAAATTAATCTAATAATTCGAAGGAGGAGTATCGGTGTTCGTCTGTTCTAAATAGGACTTCGACCCGTGAGCAGCCCCTGGGGAATTATGTCGGAAAATCCGACACCATTTAATAATCATACAGATAATAGCTGTGTTGTATTAACAAGTTAACCCATAGAAAACGTAACTTGTAGTGGAATTACCGTCTAAAGAAAATGGGATATCATCACCAGACACTATTATAATTCACCACCTATTATGGTGGGAATTATTCTTAAATACATTAGTCTTTGGACTTTACCATCATAAAACATCTCATATAAATTAACTTAATTATCAATATTAAAGTAGAGTAAATGTGACCCTTCTATCACTTATTGACATCTGGACAATGTAAGCCAGGCGTCAGTGGGGAAGGAGGGCAGCCATTGTTGTGCCACCTCCGAGACGCGTGGAGCAAATTCGGCTCCTATCATATCTGGACAATGTCGGCCAGGCGTCAGTAGTATGGAGTGTTAGACATTGTTTATACTAGACCAGAGGCACACGGGAGCAAATACGGCTCCTGTTAATTTTACTTGGACGTAGTGTTATGGAAACCAAAGGTGTACCCTTATCAACACGCTGTCAACAAATCAAGTTAGGTGTTCTTTCCGAAACCCGTTTATTTTCATTTATGGCCATTAATGTCATTATATAGGGTGCGCCGGTTAGAGCACGTGGTAGCCTCAAACTAAAGGTAATTAAGCCATGTCTTCATTGTTCCATGTACAGTATTTTCTCTGATATACCTGTCATATATAGGAATCTGGCTTTACAGTTAGCGCCCTTTTGACAGGTCAAGACGAGGAAGCAAGACTTTGTGCATCAGTTACTGGGTGATGGAAGCTACCTCAAAGAGGATAATTTGGTGTCTACACCCTAGTTATACCTGGTGGACTAACCTGCTGTACTATAAGATAAGGAACCTCTTCAATGTATGTAGTCTATTACTGTAGTTTGATTGGCTGCATATATATATAAATTAATATAAACCCCCCCTAATGTGTAGAGGATCGATTTGTGAGATTAAGAGATTATTGCAGAAATACAGTCCACTTATCATTATACAAATTGCTATCGAAGTATATAAATTAACGTAAATATAAATTCATATAAATTAAATAAATATAAATCTCACAGGTCGGTTCCCACAGGCACCGCAACTCCCGGAGGAAGGGCTGCAACATCAGGAGGCACGCCGGGCGATATAGGGGGAGCCGCATCAGCACATGGGACATCCACATCCTCCTTTACAGAATCCTCCTCCACAGGGAACGGCGGGAAATCCTCCTCATGGAAGACGTTCAGGGGCGTGACGGCAGGCGCAAAGCACCCAGCAGCCTGATGGCCCAAGAGACCACAACGATAACATGTCGAGGCTGGCGGGCGTAATACACCCGAACGTAATAACCCAGGAGCTTCACCGAGGATGAAATGTCCGACCGCAGCCGCATTCCCAGGGTGCAAATGTTAGTCCGCATACCCTTGAGCATTCCCAAGGAGAGCACGTACAACTACACACCGACAACAGCTCCAAACTGGCCGAAATAACACCGCAGCAGTCCCTCCGAAAACTCCAAAGGCGCCCCATGAATGCTAACATACATGATGGCACCACTCCAATCCGAGATAGTCAAAGTCACAGGGGTAAGGTCCGTCTCTCGTGACGACGTAAAAACGTCTGGTACGCCGCCTCCGCTATAAACTTGATAATTGCCCTGCACGCAGTCACCAATTCAATGCCACAAACGTTTATCACAGATACCCGAAGCATTTTACACAGCACGAGTGCCACCTCAGGATACCCAGCTCGTCCAAAAAAACTCTAGGCCCACAGATTGAGCCCGCACAATGTTAAAAAAGAAAAGAGATGCAACTCTTCACATTACCACCAAGGCTGACAAACTTAACGCGGTGGTCATCATGAATAAGGATGACTGTCAAAAAATGGAGATTTTTTTGGAGGACAGACAGACGTACTTATATGTAAATAGAAATCATGTGAAAAATGTTGTTGCATTTTAACAAAACCTGTGGACGCTGTACCGATGGAGCACCAGCTGTGCTAGGGACAAATTCTGGATTTCAAGTTAATGAAACTCCAAAAATGTTGGAGATTCCAAGTTAACGAGCTCCAAAAATTAAAAGCATTCAATATATGATCTATCATCAAGCACTTGCCTTCCAAAAATACTGGAGAAGATTTTGAATTAAAGAATTCACATCATGAATATTGTCAAAGGAGCTCTCAAATCACGACTTTTCAAGCAATTGTGTACTAACGTGGATGTTGGCCGTCAATGGCTTCTTATCAACACGATCTTCAATGGTTTTTAAAAGGAAATGTAACTGGGCTTGGAGACGATCTCAAATTATTTTTTTTATAGTTCAGGGTAAAATGTATTTTTTTGCCTGGTAGGATAAGGAATGGATCATGCGCCTTGCTTATTTGACTGATATTTTTGAGCAGCTCAATAGACACTTTTCAGACACAAGGAATACAACTATCATAAAATTAAATATTTATCTGAAAGCTTTCATGAGCAAGCTGGAAGACTGACAAAATTTAAGATAAAAAAATGTTGCAACGTTTGAGAAACCGTCATCAGTTCTTGTTGCTGTGGTGATGTAGCCCGTCCTCCTAAGGTTTTCCAACGTCAAGAAACTGTCGTACTGAAGTGCCCTAATCCTAACCTACCAACGGACATAAAACAGAAAACGGGACAGTATGTCAATTTCGCGAGCCACTACCATTTTCTAGGACGACAGTTTTTGGCACTAAGTATACGTCAAAATGCGACGTGCTATGAAGAGGACGGGTTGAGGGATAACAAAGTGCTTCCAGAATTGACAATGAATTAAATTTTGCAGTATTTGACAACACTAGAAAATTAATTTAATATATATTTTTCTGAACTCAGTGATGAGGAGTTGGATTTAGTGTGAAATCCACTCAAAATGTCAGAAAAAGTTCTCGATTGTGAAAATTAATTTCTGCATGTATGTATGTTAATCAGGAGAGCGACTATATAGCGCTCTGAAGGCGTCAGGATAAGGAATGGGATGGGACGGGGAATAGGAATGGTGACCATCCACTTGGACGGTCGGGTAATGAACGCCGACCTGCACGAAGCGAGACCGTCGCTCTACCGTCCATCCCAAGTGGTTGGATGGTGGACCTGGACGACTACACCACCACGAGTGTAGTCGGATTGAATATTTCAGCTGAAGATTAATTCGGGAGCAAAAGATGTGCTCGATGTGCAGGCGATGAATCACAATAACGTGGCTAAAGTATGTTGACCAGACCACACACTAGAAGGTGAAGGGACGACGACTTTTCGGTCCGTCCTGGACCATTCTCAAGTCGATTGTGAGGAAGTAGAGACAGGCAATAAATAAGCAAGAGAGAGCTGAGGAGCAAAGTAAGGTGTAGTAGAGGGGATAGTAATAATACTAAGAGCTGCAGAAGGCCTATTGGCCCATACGAGGCAGCTCCTATTATAACCACCGAATGGGAAGGAGATAGGAATAAGAAGAGGATAGCAAGGGACCGTAGGAGAAGACAATGAACAAAAAAAGGGAGAAGAAAGAAAGAAAAGGAAAGAGAAAGAAAGATAAATGGAAGGGGTAGGCTTATGTTTGGTCACGTTTGTTAGAAAGATTAGAGCATTTGAGTATATACTGTGAAAGGGAAGAGTCCACAGCAACAAAGCCAGGACATCGATGTGCTCGATGAGAAATCAGTCACAACATTTGGTCATTGATGAGCGAGTCCTGACCAAGAGCGCCATCTTCGATTTCATTTGTGTCGGCATATCTTTGCCAGTCAGGCTTTCAACTTTGTTGCAAGTGTTGCAAGGAAGCAACGAAGTTGATTGGAAGATGAAAATTATCTGCGTTGTGCCCTCTTCCGAGTAGCCAAGAACGGTGAAGATAATCACATATTTCTCATTGACTGTAAACTTCACATGAATAAACTGAATTACGACACCCTGGCATTTTATTTAACTTTGTTTATTGAATTACTTATGACTTTAATAAAGTAGTTTTTAAAGTTTTAAAATCCATCAACTTTTTTGGTTTCGATTAAATTTGTAAAACTATTATAAAACATTTAAGTATATGTACATAGAGAAAAATATACAAGATTTTCAATATTACAGCCATATAATTTGGAAAAGCAACTTTTGAGTCGACGATTTTGAAAATGGGAAAATGACATTCTGACAGGGTGAAAAAGCTGCATGGGTTAAGGAAGGTTGATAACCATTCTCATCACCGGAAGGTCAGTCTGGATCATTAATGGAGAGTTCTCTAAGAACTCTACATCATCCTTCACTAACAAGATCACCACTTCATTACCACTATTCATTGTATCGCCACCACCCACCACAACCACCACCATCACTAACAACACCACTATAAACTAGGTATACTTACCACAGCATAAGCGTAGTCTCCATAGTGCATGATAGACCCATAATCATAAGGAACTTCCAGAGTCGAATATTTCCGGCTGATCACGAAATTACGTTTTGTACCTGAGAAGAAAATACGGATTTAAATATCGGTGTCATTTCGTGTGTGTGTGTGTGGTGTGTGTGTGTGTGTACTTACCTAATTGCCTAATTTACCTAATTGTGCTTGCGGGGGTTGAGCTCTGACTCTTTGGTCCCGCCTCTCAACCGTCAATCAACAGGTGTACAGGTTCGTGAGCCTGTTGGGCTCATATCTACACTTGAAACTGTGTATGGAGTCAGCCTCCACCACATCACTTCCTAATGCATTCCATTTGTCTATTACTCTGACACTGAAAAAATTCTTTCTAACGTCTCTATGGCTCATTTGGACACTCAATTTCCACCTGTGTCCCCTAGTGCGTGTGCCTCTTGTGTTAAATAGCCTGTCTTTATCTACCCTATCAATTCCTCTGAGAATCTTTTATGTGGTGATCATGTCCCCTCTAACTCTTCTGTCTCCCAGTGACGTGAAGTTCAATTCCCGTAGTCTCTTCTCGTAGCTCATACGCCTCAGTTCTGGTACTAGTCTGGTGGCAAACCTTTGAACCATTTCCAGTTTAGTCTTATGCTTGACTAGATATGGACTCCATGCTGGAACCGCATACTCCAGGGTTGGTCTGACATATGTGGTATAAAATGTTCTGAAAGATTCCTTACACAAGTTTCTAAAGCCCGTTCTTATGTTAGCCAATTTGGCATATGCCGCTGATGTTATCCTCCTGATATGAGCTTCAGGGCTTCAGGTAGATAAAGACAGGCTATTTAACACAAGGGGACATAGGTGGAAACTGAGTGCGCAAATGAGCCACAGAGATATTAGAAAGAACTTTTTTAGTGTCAGAGTGGTTGACAAATGAAATGCATTAGGAAGTGATGTGGTGGAGGCTGACTCCATACACAGTTTCAAGTGTAGATATGATAGAG
>NC_091217.1:30721115-30748615 GCF_040958095.1 Procambarus clarkii | reverse complement strand
TAACACAAAGTTCTAGTGATAGCACTGTATTTTTTCTTTCCTATTCGCGGCGGTTATACGCTTTGTGATACCTCTAGATCTGTGATCTGTCACTGTAGCCTTAATTACCCCAAAAATATTGGCGATTATTGTAGCGCGTGACCCCAGCGACCCTCCCTCCGCGGCTGGACTGGACTGAGAGTGTGAGAGTGAGAGTGTGAGAGTGTGTGTGTCAGACACACACTGTGTCTACAAATATGACCAAGGCTACATGAACGCGCAAGCTATACGTCACTAAGAATTCTAGCACGGCCCATGCATATGCCAGAATTTTATGAAAAACTGAACCCAAATTGAACCACGAGTGTAATCGGGGGTTGATTAGTCATTGAGCTAAGTTAATAAACACAAGGACTAACCAATCCTTATAAACTATCATTGGTCAGTTGTTCACATTAGTGTGTACGTTTAGGGGAACGGGTGACCCTGAGCGGCATGTGTTCTAATCCTAGTTGGGTCATTTAGAGTTCTTAGTAATCTATTGCTTGCGCGTTCATTCAGCCAGTTACTTTTTTTTTGCGTTGTCAGTGTTCAGACACTCGACGAGTTTAACGATCTTTGCCTCAGCATCGAGTCCGGTGATTAGGTTAGACATTCATGGTCAGTCTGGGTTTTAGAGAGCCACACACAATTTCGAAACATTATTTGGTATAAGGATGAATATGACACTTTCCTGATAACTCTATGAATATTGACACCCAGACACTTCCCTTCAAGGGCCACTGTCCTGATACTTCCCTGGACCTGTCCCCTCATCTCTCTACCTGGAACCCCGCCCGATACTTGCCTATTGTGGCACTTGCCTGCCTCGCGTCCCTCCTGGAGCTTCCCTGGGACGCCTCACCTTTCATGATGTTGTCCCAGTTTACAGCGACGTAGTGGTCCCTGTCGGGGCGGGAGTGTTCGTGCAGGAAGCCCAGGGCGTGCAGCAGCTCGTGGGTGATGCGCGCCCGGTGCCGGCAGCCCAGGCCCAGGTTGATGGTCACCTGACGCCCACCACACACGTGTTCACCCCCAGGGAAAATGTGAAGTGATAACAAAACGATACAGAATACAGGTAAGCATTGTAATGATAAAAAAACACGACAGTTGATTGGCATAATAAGCCCCCACCACCCCACCCCACCCTCCCCAAACACTGGTATAAAGTTGAGAGGTTGTGATGCTACACAATACTGGTCTTGCTCCCCTAGGACTAACATTACTGAGGACTGACCTAGAAATTGACCTTGTCAGGTAGGTACCGTCATATCTGCTGACCTTCCTGCCTCCGTCTTGAAATTGCGACAAGGCAAAATTGCTTGATTGCATCGAAAACAGACTTTGGGGAGTGAATACATACCTTAGTAAGGTATGACCTTGCTACTTGGGGAAACATCCCTGGCACAAAAGGACCTTCTTTTACACCCTGAAACTGACCTTTTCACGCGGGTATCCTATGGAGGAGGTCCAGCAGTTACCTCGACCCACGTTGACCAAGAGATATGGCTTCTCCTCGCTCCGGGCCTGCCAGGGTACCAATACCTTAACATCGACTCTCGTACATCTAATTATCTGTAGTTGCTCCACTATAATTACAATTGTCATTTTATTTTATGGTTGTTAATGTTATTAAATTTTTCATGATTTTTATATGCATTGTGATGATTAACATTATATTATTGTTGCTTTTGATACTGCAAATGATGACACCGGTGCTGGTGTCAGCATTAGTGTGGCTACGTGTGTGTGCTTAGAGGAGAGATGCTCGAGTTAGCCCGCCATCCTCAGTTAAATATCTTTCTTGTCGGTTTCCTCCTCTCTGAAACATACCCAGCCTCTGTGTGAGTGAGTGAGTGAGTGAGTGAGTGAGTGAGTGAGTGAGTGAGTGAGTGAGTGAGTGAGTGAGTGAGTGAGTGAGTGAGTGAGTGAGTGAGTGAGTGAGTGAGCGAGCGAGTGAGCGAGTGAGCGAGCGAGCGAGTGTACTCACCATAAACCTCAGACAGGTTTTGCTCTCCAGGTCAGCCATCACCGCCTTCACACGCCGCTCTGAAGAACACAACACAACACATTCTAAGGTAACGTAATATAAATTTCAAGTTCAGCTGGGAATGCAACCCGGGGAATCCGTACTCATTCTCTTTACCTAGGTACCAATCCACATTACACCTTTTACTGAAATTATTTATCAATGAAGAATCTTGGCACTTGATAACTTATTATGTGTTATATAATTAAGGGAATTATCTTAAGAGTGTCAAGTATAATTTTGAAACCTTTCTGTATTATGAAATGTATGAAATTATTGTTTAATAATAATTAGCCTGTAAGAGTTACATTAATAAGCATATCAAACGTCATGAAAGTGGAGGACTTACGGACGATTCTCTTGCCGGCGAGTTGGTAAGGGACGGTGGCATTAGGCCAGGGGCGCGTCCCTGCCACCGTCCCTAGTGTCTTCCGGACGCTCGTGTCTTCCTCAGAGGAAGTCACGTCATCCACGTCCCCCCGGTGGTCCTCGACCCCCACCACCAGCACCCGAGGGATGAGGCTCTCGTCCACACTCTCTCCATGGGTAAGGTCCTCCTCCACTCGGGTGTTTATCAGGGGGAGAGAGTTATGGTGGCGAGCGCTGGGAGTGTCTGGTCCTGCTGGTGGGACAGCGCTGGGAGTGTGGGGTCCTGCTGGTGGGACAGCGCTGGGAGTGTGGGGTCCTGCTGGTGGGACAGCGCTGGGAGTGTGGGGTCCTGCTGGTGGGACAGCGCTGGGAGTGTGGGGTCCTGCTGGTGGGACAGCGCTGGGAGTGTGGGGTCCTGCTGGTGGGACAGCGCTGGGAGAGTCTGGTCCTGCTGGTGGGACAGCGCTGGGAGTGTCTGGTCCTGCTGGTGGTACAGCGCTGAGAGAGTCTGGTCCTGCTAGTGGGACAGCGCTGGGAGTGTCTGGTCCTGCTGGTGGTACAGCGCTGAGAGAGTCTGGTCCTGCTGGTGGGACAGCGCTGGGAGTGTCTGGTCCTGCTGGTGGGACAGCGCTGAGAGAGTCTGGTCCTGCTGGTGGGACAGCGCTGGGAGTGTGGGGTCCTGCTGGTGGGACAGCGCTGAGAGAGTCTGGTCCTGCTGGTGGGACAGCGCTGGGAGTGTGGGGTCCTGCTGGTGGGACAGCGCTGGGAGAGTCTGGTCCTGCTGGTGGGACAGCGCTGAGAGAGTCTGGTCCTGCTGGTGGGACAGCGCTGAGAGAGTCTGGTCCTGCTGGTGGGACAGCGCTGAGAGAGTCTGGTCCTGCTGGTGGGACAGCGCTGAGAGAGTCTGGTCCTGCTGGTGGGACAGCGCTGGGAGTGTGTGGTCCTGCTGGTGGGACAGCGCTGGGAGTGTCTGGTCCTGCTGGTGGGACAGCGCTGGGAGTGTCTGGTCCTGCTGGTGGGACAGCGCTGGGAGTGTCTGGTCCTGCTGGTGGGACAGCGCCGGTCATCAAGCCAGTAACCACAGCAAGAGAACTTCAGTTACTCGTTAACTAAAGTAATATATATCTATGACAAAATTTAACCAGCATTTCTCCCCATACTAAACCTTAATTGAAATTGGAAATCTGAATTCATTCATGCCTTTTATTCAAATTAATATAATTCATAAAATCAGTGAACATTTATTATCGATTTAAACTATACAAAATTCAAATACAATCTTAGTTTACAAATGAACAATTTAGTATTAATAGTTGAATGCTGATCACCATTATTAAAAACTAGCTGTACCCGGCCCACGCGTTGCTGTTTCTCAGCAACGCGTGTGCGTTGCTGAGCCACAGACACCTTCCCCCTGTCTCCTAGTCCTTCCCACCATTCCCTCCCCCCCCCTCCTCCGTTCCCTCGTCCTCCCAACAATTCCTCACTCCCCCATCCCCTCGTCCTTCCAACCATTTCTTACTAACGAGGGGACGGGGCCAGTTGGAATGGGAGGGAGGACGAGGGGATGGGGAAGTGGGATATGGCGGGGAGGAGAAGAGGAAGGTGGAGTGGGGAATGGTTAGGAAGACGAGCGGACGCTGGAGTGGGGGATGTTGGGGAGGACAAAGGGACGTGGGAGGGGGAGGAATAGTGAGGAGGACGAGTGGAAGGAGGAGTGGGGAATTGTTGGGAGGAAGAGGGGACGGGTGAGTGAGGAATGGTTCGGAGGATGAGGGGATGAGACAGGGGGAATGGTGGGGAGGACTGGGAGACAGGGGAAGGTTGTTGTGGCTGGGTTCAGCTAGTTAAGAATAAAACTTTATGGTAACTAACAAGTTAAATCAAATGTGAAGTGGAAATCTGTTCAGCGTTTGCAGTTTATATCAATATTCTGGGTAGCGTGCTTGAGTCAAATCCTGTCTCACACACTCACCAGTCTCTCTCTCTCTTGCACACACACACACACACACACACACACACACACACACACATGCTCGAAAGGCGGGATCCAAGAGTCAATGCTCGATCCTGCAGACACAACTAGGTGAGTACAACTTGGTGAGTACACACACACACACACAGTGTAATAGGAATCAGCTTTCAACAGGATTTAAAGTGTTTATCAACAAAGCATCTCTTAGTGATACTTCCGTAATAATGTCAAGTGTCCCAACCATGTACATGCATATTTTCTCTGTTGACCTCTATCATGTATTTAATTGAGGATTAGGTAGACATCACTGAAGTTGAATTTTCTTACAATAAACCATGACATTTTGGGCAATGTTCGAGTGATTAATGAATGTTAGACAACAAAACTTCTGGTGTTCAATGTCTGGGTGATTAACTAATAACAGATTCTCACTCGTGCGCGATATATCTCTCTAAAAGTATGTGTGCAGAGCACAGCCCCAAACCCGGGCACGAGGGGGGACACACGCCCCCCCCCAGACCAGGCACGGGGGGGGGGGGACACACGCACCCCCCCAGACCAGGCACGAGGTGGGAGGGGGGGAGACACGCCCCCCAGACCAGGCACGAGGTCTGAGGGCTACACTTCCGCCACATATAATTCAGCTCACTAATCTCGTGCATGTAGCAGGTGCTACAGTCCACAGCCAACCAAGCTCAGATATTAACTACAAAAAATATTTTCGAGTTGGTATCAAGACGACTAAATTATCTCACGCTACCTCTACTCACATTCTCCTCCCTGTACTCGCCTTCCTTTCCTGAACAAGGAGAGAGCCTCACCTTGCAAGACGCTCCCTGCTTCAGTTCGCGCCACCATCCCAACAATAAGGAACGCCATTCTCAAAACGGACAAGTTCCTTGCCGAGCCGTTCATAATGATGGTTCTCCCGTGAGCCACAGAGCTGGTCAACTTCACGCTCCCCGCCACAGCAGCCACGCGCACCACATTAACCACAACTGCAACACAAAGTTCACGATAGTCGGGAGCTTCCACACCTCAGATGATGGGGTAAATCCCTCTGAAGATGGCGCTGCTGAGTAATGAGGGGCTCCCTGTGTGCGAGATACTCACGTGACGTGACAACATCCTGCCTTGACGTCCCACCATCCTGTGGTTGCCAGGGTAGCCGGGCTCACACCAGGCGGCCTGGACGTCTGTATGGGGGTATATGGGCTGGCTGTGTACACACACAGCGACCAATCCCACCCGACACCACCTTAATTGCCTACAGATTCAAAAGCATACTTACACGTATACGTTGCATGCATACACATACATTCATAAATATATATGCATTTCAATCATTGTGATACTTATCATACAGTTAACCTATTACAGATAGAATAACAGGCGGACAGTTACAGGAGTGTGTACGGAGGGTGGGAGGGGGGGACACGAGCAGACAAGTGTACGGAGGGGGGGGGGGACATTAGCAGACAAGTGTACGGAGGGGGGACACTAGCAGACAAGTGTACGGAGGGGGGGGGACACTAGCAGACAAGTGTACAGAGTGGGGGGACACTAGCAGACAAGTGTACGGAGGGGGGACACTAGCAGACAACCCAGCAAACACAAATCATCTACACAACGTTCGCCTATCTCTTCCCATAGGTGTGGGAATGATTTGCATTGAGAATGGTGCAGGAGAGCCTTTGAGAAACTTTTACTCAAAAAATCCAAACACAAAGGTTTAATTATAAATAGTTTTTCTACAATTATTTTCTTCCAAATGTAAAACAAATAGTTTTTACATGTTTAAATATAAAATTTATGGTGTTTTTTTGTAAAATTCATTAATAAATTGTGAATGATATATATTGGCTGAGTGAAACCTTTAAAATCCATTTAGTTATAATATGAACAGAAAAAAGTAGTTTTCCAAATTTTCTAAAAATCGCTCTTTTTAACACAATTTGACTCCTTATGCATTCCACTAAACACTAATATCATGTTTAAATATATAATTTATGTATTATTCCCTAAGATAATTTATATAAATTATAAAAGTTGCTGGAAAGTGGTGAGAAAGAATCTGAAAACGTTTTGTTGTCTTATATTGGCGTGTTCTTATTAACTAGAGTGAGTAAGAGTGAGCGAGAGTGGGTAAGAGTGAGTAAGAGTGACTGAAGGTGAGTGAGAGTGCCAGAGAGTGTGTAAGTGTGAGTAAGAGTGAGTATAATTAAGAGTGACTGAGAGTAAGAGTGACAGAGTGAGTAAGAGTGAGAGTAAGGGTGACAGAATGAGTAAGAGTGAGAGTAAAGTGATTGAGAGTAAGGGTGAGTATGAGAGTAAGAGTGATTGAGAGTTAGAGTGAGAGTAAGAGTGATTGAGAGTTAGTGAGAGTAAGAGTGATTGAGAGTAAGAGTGATTGAGAGTAAGAGTGATTGAGAGTAAGAGTGATTGAGAGTAAGAGTGATTGGGAGTAAGAGTGATTGAGAGTAAGAGTGATTGGGAGTAAGAGTGATTGGGAGTAAGAGTGAGAGTAAGAGTAAGAATGAGAATAAGAGTGATTGAGAGTAAGAGTGATTGGGAGTAAGAGTAAGAATGAGAGTAGGAGTGATTGAGAGTAGGAGTGATTGGGAGTAGGAGTGATTGGGAGTAAGAGTGATTGAGAGTAAGAGTAATTGAGAGTAAGAGTATGAGAGTAAGAGTGAGAGAGTGAGTATGAATGGGTAAGGGTGACTGAGAGTGAGTAAGAGTGACAGAGTAAGAATGACAGAGTAAGAGTGATAGAGAGTAAGAGTGACAGAGAGTAAGAGTGACAGAGAGTAAGAGTGACAGAGAGTAAGAGTGACAGAGAGTAAGAGTGACAGAGAGTAAGAGTGACAGAGAGTAAGAGTGACAGAGTAAGAGTGAGTATGATGGTGAGTAAGGATGACTGAGAGAAAGAGTGAGTAATAGTGCGTAAGAGTGATTGAGAGTTAGAGTGAGAGTAAGAGTGATTGAGAGTTAGAGTGAGAGTAAGAGTGTTTGAGAGTTAGTGAGAGTAAGAGTGATTGAGAGTAAGAGTGATTGAGAGTAAAAGTGATTGAGAGTAAGAGTGATTGAGAGTAAGAGTGATTGGGAGTAAGAGTGATTGAGAGTAAGAGTGATTGGGAGTAAGAGTGATTGGGAGTAGGAGTAAGAATGAGAATAAGAGTGATTGAGAGTAAGAGTGAGTAAGAGTAAGAATGAGAGTAAGAGTGATTGAGAGTAAGAGTGATTGAGAGTAAGAGTGATTGAGAGTAAGAGTGATTGGGAGTAAGAGTGATTGAGAGTAAGAGTGATTGGGAGTAAGAGTGATTGGGAGTAGGAGTAAGAATGAGAATAAGAGTGATTGAGAGTAAGAGTGAGTAAGAGTAAGAATGAGAGTAAGAGTGATTGAGAGTAAGAGTGATTGAGAGTAAGAGTGATTGAGAGTAAGAGTGATTGGGAGTAAGAGTGATTGGGAGTAAGAGTAAGAGTGAGAGTAAGAGTAAGAATGAGAATAAGAGTGATTGAGAGTAGGAGTGATTGGGAGTAAGAGTAAGAATGTGAGTAGGAGTGATTGAGAGTAGGAGTGATTGGGAGTAGGAGTGATTGGGAGTAAGAGTGATTGAGAGTAAGAGTAATTGAGAGTAAGAGTAATTGAGAGTAAGAGTATGAGAGTAAGAGTGAGAGAGTGAGTATGAATGGGTAAGGGTGACTGAGAGTGAGTAAGAATGACAGAGTAAGAGTGACAGAGAGTAAGAGTGACAGAGAGTAAGAGTGACAGAGAGTAAGAGTGAAAGAGTAAGAGTGACAGAGAGTAAGAGTGACAGAGAGTAAGAGTGACAGAGAGTAAGAGTGACAGAGAGTAAGAGTGACAGAGAGTAAGAGTGACAGAGAGTAAGAGTGACAGAGTAAGAGTGACAGAGTAAGAGTGACAGAGTAAGAGTGACAGAGAGTAAGAGTGACAGAGTAAGAGTGATAGAGAGTAAGAGTGACAGAGAGTAAGAGTGGCAGAGAGTAAGAGTGACAGAGTAAGAGTGATAGAGAGTAAGAGTGACAGTGAGTAAGAGTGACAGAGAATAAGAGTGACAGAGTAAGAGTGACAGAGAGTAAGAGTGACAGAGTGTAAGAGTGACAGAGTAAGAGTGACAGAGAAAGAGTGACAGAGTAAGAGTGACAGAGTAAGAGTGACAGAGTAAGAGTGACAGAGAGTAAGAGTGACAGAGAGTAAGAGTGACAGAGTAAGAGAGTGAGAGTGATTATGAGAGAGTTAAGAGTGTGAGGTGTGAAAGAGTAGCAGGCCAGGGAGGCAGGATGTGTGGTCACAGGCGAGGCCTAGGCCTCGTGATCTCTAATGTTGGTTTATATATATATGTTGGATTTTTTGTCCTGTTTCAAATTATAATTATTTAGCAGGAATGTAATAAGATATTGCACAGTATTAATGTGACAATAATATATGCATTATTTCCTTGATAATCAAACTTGTTGTTCAAAGATAATATACAATCTTTGAAGGAAACATTTTGAGAGCGCGAGCTGGCAACACTGGGCTGGTGGGTGAGAGAGACATATGGTTAGTTGTACTCAGACCTTCAGTGGTGAAGGGTGTGTCCCAGCTGGCCGCCTCCAGCCGCCACCCGCCGCCACCCGCCGCACCCGCCACCAGCCGCCACCCGCCGCCCACCACCAGCTGCCACCCACCACCACCCACCACCAGCCGCCACCCACCACCAGCCGCCACCCGCCACCACCCACCACCAGCCGCCACCCGCCGCCAACCGCCACCCACCACCAGCCGCCACCCGCCGCCACCCGCCACCCACCACCAGCCGCCGCCACCCACCACCAGCCGCCGCCACCCACCACCAGCCGCCACCCGCCGCCACCCACCACCAGCCGCCACCACCCACCACCAGCCGCCACCCGCCACCACCCACCACCAGCCACCACCCACCACCAGCCGCCACCCAAAACCACCCACCACCAGCCGCCACCCGCCACCACCCACCACCAGCCGCCACCCGCCACCACCCACCACCAGAAGCCACCCAAAACCACCCACCACCAGCCGCCACCCACCACCCGCCACCCACCCACCACCAGAAGCCACCCGCCACCACCCACCACCCGCCACCACCCGCCACCAGCCGCCACCCGCCACCAGCCACCGCCACCCACCACCGCCACTCACCACCCGCCGCCACCACCCACCACCAGCCGCCACCCGCCACCAGCCACCGCCACCCACCACCGCCACCCGGCACCACCCACCACCAGCCGCCACCCGCCACCAGCCACCGCCACCCACCACCGCCATTCACCACCCGCCGCCACCATCCACCACCCGCCGCCACCCAACACCAGCCGCCACCCGCCACCACCCACCACCAGCCGCCACCCACCACCAGCCGCCACCCGCCACCACCCACCACCAGCCGCCACCCGCCACCACCCGCCACCTGCCGCCACCCGCCACCAGCCACCGCCACTCACCACCCGCCGCCACCACCCACCACCAGCCGCCACCCGCCACCAGCCACCGCCACCCACCACCGCCACCCGCCGCCACCCGCCGCCACCACCCACCACCACCACCCACCACCACCAGCCGCCGCCGCCGCCACCACCCATCACCGCCGCCGCCACCACCACCCACCACCACCGCCGCCGCCACCACCCATCACCGCCGCCACCACCTGCCACCAGCCACCACCACCGCCCGCTATCAGCCGTCACCGCCCGTTGCCACAGTCGCCACCGCAAGCCGCCACCGCCAGCCGCCACCAGCCCCCCCCACCGCCGATCGTCACCACCCACCACAGCCGCCGCCGTCCGCCACCGCCCGCCGCCACCGCCCGCCACCGCCACCCACCACCACCACCCGCCGCCGCCACCCACCACCCACCACCACCCGCCGCCGCCACCCACCACCCACCACCACCCGCCGCCGCCACCCACCACCCACCACCACCCGCCACCTGCCGCCACCCGCCACCAGCCACCGCCACTCACCACCCGCCGCCACCACCCACCACCAGCCGCCACCCGCCACCAGCCACCGCCACCCACCACCGCCACCCGCCGCCACCCGCTGCCACCACCCACCACCACCACCCACCACCACCAGCCGCCGCCGCCGCCACCACCCATCACCGCCGCCGCCACCACCACCCACCACCACCGCCGCCGCCACCACCCATCACCGCCGCCACCACCTGCCACCAGCCGCCACCACCGCCCGCTATCAGCCGTCACCGCCCGTTGCCACAGTCGCCACCGCAAGCCGCCACCGCCAGCCGCCACCAGCCCCCCCCACCGCCGATCGTCACCACCCACCACAGCCGCCGCCGTCCGCCACCGCCCGCCACCGCAGTAGTAGGGTGTAAGTGCCACAGGCTCCTTTTTTTTTGGGAGAGGACCCCTGTGGGATGTAAGTGCCACAGGCTCCTTTTTTTTCTGGGAGAAAAAAGGGCCCCTGGACTGCCAGGGTTTTCAGGCGAATTTGGCTAGTCACAGATTTGGAATTAAGGAATTCTTATGAGGGAGTAATTTCTGAGATTTTAGAGGTTTGTTAAGCGTTCTTATGATGAAAATAATGTCATAGAAGTTTGTTAAGAGATCTGGGAAAAAAAGGGCTCCTGGACTGCCAGGGTTTTCAGGTGAATTTGGGGAGTCACAGATTTGGAATTAGGGAATTCTTATAATGAAAAATAATGTCTTACGAGTTTGTTAAAGTTCTTATGAGAAAAATAATTTCCGAGACATAGAAGTTTGTTAAGGCCTTATGGGACAAATTCAAGTAACGTATGTAGCTCTTTAGGGCTTCCAGGAGAACTCTACGGACATGTTTTACATGTTTTCAACTTACAAAATCCGTCTGTGTAAGCCATAGTTTTCATGTAAATTTAGAAAATCACCTGTGTAAGTCATGGTTTTCAGGGTTTCGTACATCACACCCCCCTCCCTCCCCCCTTACCTCGCAATCTCTCGCGTCACCTTTATTTACCTTACACCCGGCCAGCCAGTCGGCTCTTATCTTATCTTATCTTCTTCATAATATCTGGACCGTCCCTCCTCTCTCTCTCTCTCTCTCCTTTCATTCAGTTCAGTTCAACTATTTTCCAACATCGTATGTTTGCTCCTTTTCATTAAGCAAGTCAGTTTTACACAAATAAATCATGTTAGTAAGCATGTTCTAGCTCACGTTCCCCCACCTTAGTCCCCTGTCGTATAATGAATACTATCATTCCAATCCCTCTAAAATTTAAAAATAATCATATTTCAAATGTAGTTCAATACAGTAATTTAGTTACCAAGCTCCAGCGCTTGTCCTCCGCCTTAGTTCTCTCTCGTATCTTCGTTAGTATCAGTCCAATTTCCCTGAAATTTTTACCCTCTGTATTTCGGGCACCGTAAATAAGATCAAAACAGTTACCAAGCTCCAGCGCTTGTCCTCCGCCTTAGTTCTCTTTCATATCTTTGTAAATAAACCACCAATTTCCCTGAAATTTTTACCCTCTGTATTTCAGACACCGTAAATAAAATCAAGTCAGTTATCGAGCTCCAGCTCTCGTCCCCGCCTTAGTTCTCCTTCGTATCTTTGTAAATAACCCATCAATTTCCCTAAAATTAAAAGCAGACATACTTCAAAGTTAGTAAATAAGATCAAGTCAGTTACTGAGCTCCAGCTCTCGTCCCCCACCCTCTTCCACCCTCAAGTCTTTGTAAATAAACCATCAATTTCCCCGAAATTTTTACCCTCTGTATTTCAGACATAGTAAATATGATGAAAACAATTATAAAACTCTAGCTCTTGTCCTCTGTCCAAGTTCACTCCGGTAAATTCATTACTATCAGTCCAAATCCCCCTGAGATTTAAACACTCAACTACATTTTCAGACATAGTAAATAAGATCAAGTCAGTTACCGAGCTCCAGCTCTTGTCCCCCTGTATTTGCATATTTTCTCTATATTCACTGTGTTCTTCGTATTCTCATCCGTGTTCACTCCATGTTCTTCAAATGTTCACAGTCCCATTCAGTTCATATTTTCACAAGTATCTCCATTTTTTATGTAATATTTCTCTTAGTCTCATTATGTTCTCTACAAATTCTAGTCATATTTTCTATGTTTTCATATTCATCACATGTTCTCTTTACAACTTTTATACTCAATATTCATGCTAACTTCCATATTTTGTGTTCTTTGTCAATATTCATGTTCCTCTACAAGTTCATGTTCCTCACAAGATCACTTCGTTTTTCACCTTCACTTACATGTTTTCTACATTCTTTTGTCATATTCTCCATGTTCTTCACAAGTCCATTGTTCATTCTTTGTAATCCCTATTCTCCTTATCATGTTTTCATGTTCTCTGTAAGTTCATATTCCCAGCATGTTCACTGTATTCATCAACTTTTCTTACATGTGTTCTTTGCCATGTTCCCCATATGTTCTCTGGGGTTTTCCCCTTACATGTTATTTAACGTTCCTTAACTAAAAAAATCTTTCGCCAATCAACTAAAACATAGTCACTTTCGTCATTTCTCAACTAAACCTATTATCCAGTCAACTAAAAATAGTCAGAAATAGCCTCGTTCAACACTGTTCTTAACTAAAACAACCTTTCTCTTAGCTGAAAATTGTCAAAGGAAACTTCTTTCAGCACTTTCTTAACAGCCGCTATGTTTCATCAGGAAAAAATTGTCAAAGGAAACTTTCCAAAACTGTTCATAACTAGCTTTTATCCATCGTCAATCAACTAAATAATAACTTTCATCATTTCTTAACTAAACTTATTCCCCAGTCATCAGAAAATAGCCGTGTTCTTCATGTTTCATTGTCATTTCATAACTAAAATTATCCATCAATCAACAGAAAAAAGTCATATTCATCATTTCGTAACAGCCATTATGTTTTCGTCAAGTAAGAAAATATAGTCAAAGATATCTATCATCGTCGTTCTTAACTTCCATTTATACTTTGTGGAGCACTAAAAATAGTCAAATGTAACTTTTTCAACACTTTCGTAACTAAAATTATATGTCGCTAAGTAAGAAAAATAGTCAAATGTAACTTTTTCAGCACTTTCGTAAAAAAAAATTATATGTCGTCAAGTACGAAAAATAGTCAAAGGTGCTCTCCATGACACCAAAGTTACTCTTCGAGAAATCAAAGACACTCTTCAATACATCAAGGACTTACTCAAAGATACCAAAGTTACACTCTAAGACATCCTTCGAGACATCAAAGACATCCTTTAAGACTTCAAGGGCACTCTTCGAGATATCAAAAGACACTCTCAAACACTCAAAATTTACTCGCATCCTCAAAGTTATTCTCAGAGTCATCAAAAAGTTAATCTCAGTCATCAAAATGCTATTCTCTAAGTAGCCTTTCGTTCATCAGAGAAACTTTCTAAGACATCTTCGTTCATTAAAGTTAATCTCAGAGGCATAAAAGTTATTCTCGGAGCTATCAAAATTAATCTCTAAAACAACAAAAGTTAATCTCTGTCATCAAAGTTGATCTGCAAGATATCTTCGAGACGTCAAAGTTACTTTTCATTACATCAAAGACGCATTCAAATACTACCCATGTTCTCAGAAGTCATTCTCTAAGCCATCAATGTTCTTCTCTAAGACATAAAAGTTATTCTCTATGTCATCAAAAAGTTATTCTCTGAGCTAACAAAATACTACTCATGTTCTCAAAGACATTCTCCAATTCGTCAATGTTGTTTCAAAGACATCAAAGTTAATCTCAGAGTTATCCAAAGACATTCTCAAAGTCATCTAAAGTTATTCTCTAAGACATCAAAGTTATTCTAAGAGTTATCAAAAGTTATTCGCAGTCATGTTATGTTATTCTCTAACTCACTTCCATTCATCAAAGACATTCTCTAAGCCCTCAAAGTTATTCTCTAAGACAGCAAAGTCATTCCCAGAGTCATCAAAAAGTTATTCTTCGAAACATAAAATTTGCTCTGTAAGATATCTTCGTTCATCAAACTTATTCTCAGAGATATCTAAAGTTATTCTCAGAACAATCAAAAGTTATTCTAAGACAACAAAAGTTATTCTCAGAGCTACCCAAAGCTATTCTCAGAGTCACCTTCGTTCGTCAGAGAAACTTTCAAAACATCTTTGTTCATCAAACTTGTTTTCAAAGTCATCAAAAGTTAATCTAAGACATCTTCTTTCATCAAAGTTATTTTCAGAGACATCTAAAGTTATTCTCAGAGCTATCAAACTTGTTCTCAGAGTCGTCAAATGTTATTCTCGAAGTCATCAATGATATTTTCAGAGACATCTAAAGTTAATTTCTATGTTATAAAAGTTATTCTCAGAGACATCTAAAGTTAATCTTGGTCATCAAAGTTGTTCTCTAAACATCAATGTTGTTCTCCAAGACATCAAAGATGTTCTCAAAATCATAAAAGTTATTCCCAGAGCTATCAAAGTTAATCTCAGAGATATCCAAAGATATTCTCATGTCCACAAAAGTTATTCCAAGAGACGTCAAAGTTATTCTCAGAGACATCTAAAGTTATTCTCTAAGACATCAAGTTATTCTAAGAGCTATCAAAAGTTATTCTCAGTCATGATATGTTATTCTCTAAGTAACCTTCCATTCATCAAAGACATTCTCTAAGTCCTGAAAGTTATTCTCTAAGACAACAAAGTCTTTCTCAGAGCTACCAAAGTTGTTCTCTAAGACATAAAAGTTATTCTCAGAGTCATCAAAGTGATCTCTAATTCACCTTCGTTCACCCAAAGTTGTTCTCTAAGACACCTTCGTTCATCAAAGAAACTCTCCTTCTTCCATCATGTTATTCTTTAAGACATCTTCAGTCATAAAATTTCTCTCCAAAATGTAACTAGTTCAGCTTTTCATACCAAACCTGCATTTCTGTTAAATATATTTTCTTAGACATTTTACCTTTTAAACTGTTCTCTGAACTACACTGTTCAAACCTACGTAACCTATCCTCTCCACCCAATGTTACTTAGTTAACGTAACGTTCCTAAACCTAACTTTACCTATCCTAACATAACTTACCTTACCTTACCTATCTTACCTAACTTTACCTATCCTAACATAACTTACCTTACTTTACCTATCTTACCTAACTTTACCTATCTTACCTAACTTAACCTGCATAACCTAACTTTACCTATCCTAACCTAATTTACCTTACCTTACCTATCTTACCTAACTTTACCTATCTTACCTAACTTAACCTGCTTAACCTAACTTTACCTATCTTACCTAACTTAACCTGCATAACCTAACTTTACCTATCCTAACCTAACTTACCTTACCTTACCTATCTTACCTAACTTTACCTATCTTACCTAACTTAACTTTCATAACCTAACTTTACCTATCCTAACATAACTTACCTTACCTTCCCTATCTTACCTAACTTTACCTATCCTAACATAACTTACCTTACCTATCATACCTAACTTAACCTAACTTTACCTATCCTAACTTAACTTACCTTACCTTCCCTATCTTACCTAACTTTACCTATCCTAACATAACTTACCTTACCTATCATACCTAATTAAATTAAATTAACTAATGAATTTGAGAAACAAGAGAGCATTTGAGCAAATGAGGGAGAGAGAGGGGGAGGAAGAGAGAGAATAAGGGAGAGAGATAGAAAAGGAGGGTTAGAAGGAGTAGGAGAATCAAAGTAAAAGAAGGAAAGAAGGTTAAGTGGGATGGTGGGTTTGGGTAAAAATATACAAAGGAGAAACAAAACTACATCTGAAAGGTTAGGAAACGGATAATATATTCAACAAATACGTCAAAAAACACAATAAACTACATCTGAAAGGTTAGGTTAAAGGGTTGGGGAATAAGAACATATGATAGAACCTACCAAATACACTAAGATTACAAGAGGTTAGGTTAAGGGGTTGGGGAATAAGAACATATGATAGAACCTACCAAATACACTAAGATTACAAGAGGTTAGGTTAAGGGGTTGGGGAATAAGAATAAATGATAACAAACATAATAAATACAACTTATGAGCAACTTGATGAACTTTAACAAATAACCCTTGATCTGCAAAAATGACCATTTGAGAAATTGACCCTTGAAACGAGTAAGTTCCCATATATAAGAAAAACCTTTGAAATGGTTAAATACCCAATCTTAAACAAATAACACTTGAAATGCAAAAACGTCCATTTGAGAAATTATTCCTTGAAATGAGTAAATGCTCATATATAACAAAAATTCTTTGAAATGCTTAAATATCCAATCTCTAACAAATAGCACTTGAAATGCATAAGTGACCATTTGAGAAATTAACTAATGAAATGAGTAAATGAATATGAGACAATGATTGATGAAACACAAAAGACAAGAAGGAATACTTATGTAAGTTAGATCATGTCTGGTTTGACTAGATAAGTTAGGATACATCAGTTTGGGAATGTAAGATTAAGTTAGGTAAAGCAAGTTAGGTTACGTTAGGATAGGTAAGATAAGTTAAATAAGTTAGGTTAAGCAGAATAAGTTAGGTAAGTTAAGTTAGGATAGGTAAGATAAGTTAAATAAGTTAGGTTAAGCAGAATAAGTTAGGTAAGTTAAGTTAGGATAGGTAAAGTTAGGTTAAGTTAGGTATGATAGGTAAGGTAAGTTATGTTAGGATAGGTAAAGTTAGGTAAGATAGGGAAGGTAAGGTAAGTTATGTTAGGATAGGTAAAGTTAGGTTATGAAAGTTAAGTTAGGTAAGATAGGTAAAGTTAGGTAAGATAGGTAAGGTAAGGTAAGTTAGGTTAGGATAGGTAAAGTTAGGTTATGCAGGTTAAGTTAGGTAAGATAGGTAAAGTTAGGTTAAGCAGGTTAAGTTAGGTAAGATAGGTAAAGTTAGGTAAGATAGGTAAGGTAAGGTAAGTTAGGTTAGGATAGGTAAAGTTAGGTTATGCAGGTTAAGTTAGGTAA
The DNA here is from genome assembly GCF_040958095.1 of Procambarus clarkii. Lineage (NCBI taxonomy): Eukaryota > Metazoa > Arthropoda > Malacostraca > Decapoda > Cambaridae > Procambarus > Procambarus clarkii. Next base: position 30,731,264 of record NC_091217.1, on the reverse strand, counting down.
GATAGGTAAAGTTAGGTAAGATAGGTAAAGTAAGGTAAGTTATGTTAGGATAGGTAAAGTTAGGTAAGATAGGTAAGGTAAGGTAAGTTATGTTAGGATAGGTAAAGTTAGGTTTAGGAACGTTACGTTAACTAAGTAACATTGGGTGGAGAGGATAGGTTACGTAGGTAGTGTAGTGTAGTTCAGAGAACAGTTTAAAATGTAAAATGTCTAAGAAAATATATTTAACAGAAGTGTAAGTTTGATATGAAAAGCTGAACTAGTTACATTTGGAGAGAAATTTTATGCCTGAAGATGTCTTAGAGAACAACAATGTTGTCTTAAAGTATAACTTGATGGAAGAAGGAGAGTTTCTTTGATGAACCAAGGTGACTTAGAGATCAACATTGATGAACGAAGATGTCTTAGAAAGCTTCTCTGATGAACGAAAGGTTACTTAGAGAATAACTTTGTTAGCTCTTTGAATAACTTTGATGACTTTGAGAATAACTTTGATAGCTCTGGGAATAACTTTTATGATTTTGAGAACATCTTTGATGTCTTGGAGAACAACTTTGATGACCAAGATTAACTTTAGATGTCTCTGAGAATAACTTTTATAACATAGAAATTAACTTTAGATGTCTCTGAAAATAACTTTGATGAAAAAAGATGTCTTAGATTAACTTTTGATGACTTTGAAAACAAGTTTGATGAACAAAGATGTTTTGGAAAGTTTCTCTGACGAACGAAGGTAACTTAGAGATTAACTTTTATGATTTAGAGAACATCTTTGATGTCTTAGAGAACAAGATTGATGTCTTAGAGAACAACTTGGATGAACAAAGATGTCTTAGAAAGCTTCTCTGATGAACGAAAAGATACTTAGAGAATAACTTTGACGACTGTATTTAACTTTTTGATGGCTCTGAGGACAGTTTTTGTTGAACGAGGATGTCTCGGAAGGCTTCTTTGAATAACAAAGGTGACTCTGAGAATAACTTTGATGACTCTGAGAAAGACTTTGTTGTCTTAGAATAACTTTTGATTGTTCTGAGAATAACTTTAGATATCTCTGAGAATAAATTTGATGAACGAAGATGTCTTACAGAGCAAATTTTATGTTTCGAAGAATAACTTTTTGATGACTCTGGGAATAACTTTGAGGGCTTAGAGAATGTCTTTGATGAATGGAAGTGAGTTAGAGAATAACATAACATGACTGAGAATAACTTTTGATAACTCTTAGAATAACTTTCATGTCTTAGAGAATAACTTTAGATGACTTTGAGAATGTCTTTGGATACCTCTGAGATTAACTTTGATGTCTTTGAAACAACATTGATGAATTGGAGAATGTCTTTGAGAACAAGAGTAGTATTTTGTTAGCTCAGAGAATAACTTTTTGATGACATAGAGAATAACTTTTATGTCTTAGAGAAGAACATTGATGGCTTAGAGAGAATATCTTTGATGAAAGATGATGTCTTGGATTAACTTTGACGTCTCTTGGAATAACTTTAGATGTCTCTGAGAATAACTTTTATGAACGAAGATGTCTGAGATTAACTTTGACGTCTCTTGGAATAACTTTTGTGGACATGAGAATATCTTTGGATAACTCTGAGATTAACTTTGATGTCTTTGAAACAACTTTGATGTACGAGAGTGAGTTAGAGATTACCTTTGTTAACTCTGAGATCAACTTTGATGAACGAGAAAATACTTTTTGATGACATGGAGAATAATTTGATAGCTCTGAGAATGACTTTTATGCCTCTGAGAATAACTTTGAGGATGCAAGTAAATTTTTGAGTGTTTGAGAGCGTCTTTTGATATCTCGAAGAGTCCCACTGAAGTCTTAAAGGATGTCTTTGATGTCTCAAAGGAAGTCTTTGAGTGCAACTTTGATGTCTTTGAGTAAGTCCTTGATGTCTCGAAGAGTGTCTTTGACTCTATTTCTTACTTAACGACATATAATTTTAGTTAGGAACAACGATGAATATGACTATTCTAGCGAAGTGAAAGGTTACTTTAGTTAAGAACAGTGTTGGAAAGAGGCTACACCTGACTATTTTAAATGAGAGAAGTGATATTTCAGTTAAGAAATGACAAGGAAACATGATGAAGTAACTATTTTTTAGTTGACTGATGAATACTTTAGTTAAGGAAAAAGACAAAACATGACGAGGGAGACTATTTTTGTGCTCCCCAAAGTATAATGTCAGTTAAGAACAGCGATGAAAGATATCTTTGGTTATTTTTTCTTACTTGACAAAACATAATTTTAGTTAAGCAAAAAGACAAGACAAAACATGATGAACATGGCTTTTTCTGTTGATTGATGGATAATTTTAGTTATGAAATGACAATGAAACATGAAGAACACGGTTATTTTCTGATGACTAGGGAATAAGTTTAGTTAAGAAATGATGAAAGTTATTATTTTAGTTGATTGACGATGGATAAAAGCTAGTTATGAACAGTTTTGGAAAGTTTCCTTTGACAATTTTTTCTTACTTGATGAAACATAGCGCCTGTTAAGAAAGTGCTGAAAAAAGTTTCCTTTGACAATTTTTAGCTAAGAGAAAGGTTGTTTTAGTTAAGAACAGTGTTGAACGAGGCTATTTCTGACTATTTTTAGTTGACTGGATAATAAGTTTAGTTGAGAAATGACGAAAGTGACTATGTTTTTAGTTGATTGGTGAAAGATTTTTTAGTTAAGGAACGTTAGATAACATGTAAGGGGAAAAACCCAGAGAACATATGGGGAACATGGCAAAGAACATATGTAAGAAAAGTTGATGAATACAGTGAACATGCTGGGAATATGAACTTGTAGAGGAACATGATTATTGACAAAGAACACAATATATGGAAGTTAGCATGAATATTGAGTATAAAAGTTGTAAAGAGAACATGTGATGAACATGAAAACATAGAAAATATGACTAGAATTTGTAGAGAAAGTAATGAGACTAAGAGAAAGATTACAGAAAAAATGGAGATACTTGTGAAAATATGAACTGAATGGGACTGTGAACATTTGTAGAACATGGAATGAACACAGAAAACATGGACAAATGTGAAGAACGCAGCTGAATATAGAGAAAATATGCAAATACAGTATGATTATTGAAGGTTTGGATACGTTGGGGATGAGAAGGTAAGGGAGGGAAAGGGTAAGGTGAGATGAGATGGAGGAAGGTGGGAGGGGGTGCAAGATAAATACACAGGTTGGGGTTATGTGTGTAGTCGAATAAGAGTTAGGCTGGAGATGGACTTGATTGAATATATTTATGTCTGATGATCTAAGGCTGAGGAAATGGAAACTTGGCTAATGTCCAGATTAATTTTACTACGTTAGAAAATAAGGTGATTTTAAATCTCAGGGTGATTTAGTTGGAAAATAAAGAACTTGTACAAATGAACTAAGCTGGGGCACAAGAGTTGAAACTTGATAACTGAACTGGTTTTTATTTACTATGTCTGAAAATGTAGTTGGGTGTTTAAATCTATGGGGGATTTGGACTGATAGTAATGAATTTACATGAGTGAACTTGGACAGAGGACAAGAGCTAGAGTTTTATATTTGTTTTACTTCATATTTACTATGTCTGAAATACAGAGGGTAAAAATTTCGGGAAATTGATGGTTTATTTACAAAGACTTGAGGGTGGAAGAGGGTGGGGGACAAGAGCTGGAGCTCAGTAACTGACTTGATCTTATTTACTAACTTTGAAGTACGACTGTTTAAAATTTCAGGGGGATAGGACTGCTAGTAGCGAAAATGTGGTCTCTGTCAAATTTGGGTCTTTAATTGGACTCTGATTAATTTCGATAATGAACTGGACTCTGAATATTTTGGCACAAAGTAGACTCTGGCGAATTTTGCTAGAAAACTGGACTCTGATGAATTTCGATCAAGAACTGGACTCTGTCAAATTTTCACAGATTACAGGACACTGATGAAAATTGCTAGAAAACTGGACTCTGATGAATTTCGATCAAGAACTGGACTCTGATGAATTTTGCTATTAAAGTAGACTCTGGCGAATTTGAGCATAAACTGGACTCTGATGAAATATGAGCTTAAAACTGTCTCTGACTAATTTTGCTCTCAAAGTAGACTCTGGCGAATTTGAGCATAAACTGGACTCTGCCGAAAATTGGGTATAAAATGGTCTCTGTCAAGTTTTCACAGATTACAGGACACTGATGAAATTTGCTCTCAAAGTAGACTCTGGCGAATTTCGGTATAAACTGGTCTCTGATGAAATATGAGCTTAAAACTGGGCTCTGTTCAATTTTGGTCTTTACAGATGAAATAGCCGTAAATGGATATAAAACTAAATGTTATGGATAAGTGGTCTGTTTTCCTTAACAAAACATCTAAGACAATATTCTCTGAAAATAGTCTTTTTACAAATTCGGTCATAAACATATAAATAAACTTCTATGATTATTTGAAACTCTGAAAATAGCTGTAAGGAAATAGGAGGCGAGAGAGAGAGGAGGGACGGTCCAGATATTATGGAGAAGATAAGATATGATAAGAGGCGACCTACAAGAAGCGTCTGGCTGGCCGGGCCTAAGGTAAATAAAGGTGACGCGAGAGATTGCGAGGTAAGGGGCGAGGGAGGTGATGTGAGGTATATGAGTGGGAGATGCAGGGGGAGGGAATGGTGAGGGAGGGGGGATGGCAGGGAAATGAATTAGATATATATAGTAATATACAAGTTTCTAAGTAAGAATCAAACTTAAACATATACAGCCTAAATATCTGTTTTATTATGGGTAGGAACTCTGAAAAAAATTCCCCCAAAAGAACTTTTTAACAAACTCGTATGACATTATTTTTATAATAACAACTTTGAACAAACTTCTAAAATCTCAGAAATTATTTTCCTCATAAGAATTCCTTAATTCCAAATCTGTGACTCCCCAAATTCGCCTGAAAACCCAAAAGCGCTACACACGAATTTCAAAATTCACCTGAAACCCCCGAAGCGCTACACACGAATTTCCAGAAGTTGAAAACAGGCAAACTATGTCTGTAGAGTTCTCCTGGAAGCCCTAAAGAGCTACATACATTACTTGAATTTGTCCCATAAGCCCTTTAACAAACTTCTAAGTCTCGGAAATTATTTTTCTCATAAGACTTTAACAAACTTCTAAAATCTCGGAAATTACTCACTCATAAGAAATCCTTAATCCAAAATCTGACTCCTCAAATTCACCTGAAAACCCAAAAGCGCTACACACGAATTTACAAATTCACCTGAAACCCCCGAAGCGCTACACACGAATTTCCAGAATAACAAAAATTCGTCTGTGGCACTTACACCCTACTACTCACCACCCGCCGCCGCCACCCACCACCCACCACCACCCGCCGCCGCCACCCACCACCCACCACCACCCGCCGCCGCCACCCACCACCCACCACCACCCGCCGCCGCTACCCACCACCCACCACCACCCGCCGCCGCCACCCACCACCCACCACCACCGCCGCCGCCACCCACCACCCACCACCACCGCCGCCGCCACCCACCACCCACCACCACCGCCGCCGCCACCCACCACCACCGCCGCCGCCACCCACCACCCACCACCACCGCCGCCGCCACCCACCACCCACCACCACCGCCGCCGCCACCCACCACCCACCACCAGCCGCCACCCGCCGCCACCCGCCACCCACCACCAGCCGCCACCCGCCGCCACCCGCCACCCACCACCAGCCGCCGCCACCCACCACCAGCCGCCACCCGCCGCCACCCACCACCAGCCGCCACCCGCCACCACCCACCACCAGCCGCCACCCGCCACCACCCACCACCAGCCACCACCCACCACCAGCCGCCACCCGCCACCACCCACCACCAGACGCCACCCGCCACCACCCACCACCAGCCGCCACCCGCCACCACCCACCACCAGCCACCACCAGCCGCCACCACCACTCACCACCCGCCGCCGCCACCACCCACCACCCGCCACCCACCCACCACCAGCCGCCACCCGCCACCACCCACCACCAGCCACCGCCACCCACCACCGCCACTCACCACCCGCCGCCACCACCCACCACCAGCCGCCACCCGCCACCAGCCACCGCCACCCACCACCGCCACCCGCCACCACCCACCACCAGCCGCCACCCGCCACCAGCCACCGCCACCCACCACCGCCATTCACCACCCGCCGCCACCACCCACCACCCGCCGCCACCCGCCACCCACCACCAGCCGCCACCCGCCACCACCCACCACCAGCCGCCACCCACCACCAGCCGCCACCCGCCACCACCCACCACCAGCCGCCACCCGCCACCACCCGCCACCAGCCGCCACCCGCCACCAGCCACCGCCACTCACCACCCGCCGCCACCACCCACCACCAGCCGCCACCCGCCACCAGCCACCGCCACCCACCACCGCCACCCGCCGCCACTCGCCGCCACCACCCACCACCACCACCCACCACCACCAGCCGCCGCCGCCGCCACCACCCATCACCGCCGCCGCCACCACCACCCACCACCACCGCCGCCGCCACCACCCATCACCGCCGCCACCACCTGCCACCAGCCGCCACCACCGCCCGCTATCAGCCGTCACCGCCCGTTGCCACAGTCGCCACCGCAAGCCGCCACCGCCAGCCGCCACCAGCCCCCCCCACCGCCGATCGTCACCACCCACCACAGCCGCCGCCGCCCGCCACCGCCCGCCACCGCCCGCCGCCACCGCCCGCCACCGCCCGCCGCCACCACCCACCACCACCACCCGCCGCCGCCACCCACCACCACCACCCGCCGCCGCCACCCACCACCACCACCCGCCGCCGCCACCCACCACCACCCGCCGCCGCCACCCACCACCACCGCCGCCGCCACCCACCACCCACCACCACCGCCGCCGCCACCCACCACCCACCACCACCGCCGCCACCACCCACCACCCACCACCACCGCCGCCGCCACCCACCATCCACCACCACCGCCGCCGCCACCCACCACCCACCACCACCGCCGCCGCCACCCACCACCCACCACCACCGCCGCCGCCACCACCACCTACCACCGCCAGCCGCCACTACTCATCACAGACGCCGCCACCCGCCACCGCCCGCCACCACCGCCAGACTCAGCCGCCAGTGTCCGCCACCGCCGCCACTGCCCGCCACCGCCGCCACTGTCCGCCACCGCCGTCACTGTCCGCCACCGCCGCCACTGTCCGCCACCGCCACCACTGTCTGCCACCGCCACCACTGTCCGCCCGCCGCCACCACTGTCCGCCCGCCGCCTCCACTGTCCGCCCGCCGCCTCCACTGTCCGCCCGCCGCCTCCACTGTCCGCCCGCCGCCACCACTGTCCGCCCGCCGCCTCCACTGTCCGCCCGCCGCCACCACTGTCCGCCCGCCGCTACCACTGTCCGCCCGCCGCCACCACTGTCCGCCCGCCGCCGCCACTGTCCACCACCGCCGCCGCCACTGTCCGCCCGCCGCTACTGTCCACCACCGCCGCCGCCACTGTCCACCACCGCCGCCAAAGCCGCCACGGTCCGCCCGCCGCCACTATCCGCCACAGCCGCCACTATCCGCCACCGCCGCCACTGTCCGCCCGCCGCCACTGTCCGCCCGCCGCCACTATCCGCCACCGCCGCCACTGTCCACCCGCCGTCACTATCAACCTGTCCTCTTAAAAAGAACGTCAACATTTGCCGTTTGACTCTACGGCTGTTTTTGGACGTTATTTTGTGTAAAACTACGTCTATTTTCGCTTCCATGGACTATCTCTTGTTATACAATGAAATACCACACTCTTATTATTCTATAACTCACTGACTATGCTCTGATATTTGTTCTTCAAGTAAAAATATATATATTTTTGCCTTAATTAGGCCATAATCCAGAAAATTCCAGCCTATCGATCTTTATATTTAGGAAAACATCTAATAAATTTGGAAATGAATTTTTCGTTCGCCGACAGTTGCCTGTTACTATTTAACCCTCTATGCTGTAATGTCGCTGGTCATTGTGACTTTCCCAGGATTTATATATGTTTTGTAGTAGCATTTAGTCAGACTACAGTAATTTAACTAATGGGAAACCTCTATAGTTGTTGTAAATTAATAATAATCATTTATCAAATAATAAATTAGCAAACATATGCAACATTTTATGTTACGACTTTTCGGGTAGGCCGTTCTGTTTGTTTACAACCCCAATGGTTCAAAATACACAATACTTTTAATATATAAGTGACTAAGTATGCTCTAATATATGGTCCTCGATGAAAATTATCGTTTTTTTTTGTTAATTTGTCGATAATGAATAAGATTCCTTACTGTTGATCTTTATATTAAGAAAAACATCTAAACAAATTGGTATTGTGTTTTCGTTCAGATAAAGTTTCCAGATACTATTTCCTAGTTATCAATTAATGTAGGTGGTTATTTTAATTCGCGGCTACCAGGGGCTTTCTCCCATTATACAATATAAATGTACTCACTAACTATTCTCTGGTATCTGTTCTTCAAGTAAAATTACCTATTTTGTTGTTTAATTAGTCCATAATTCATAAAATTCCTTCAGCTAGGTCGATCTTTATATTTAGAAAAACATCTAATCAATTTGGAATTTAATTTTTCGTTCACCTACAGTTACCAGCTACTATTTCATTGTTATATTTTATGTCGCTGGTCATTACAATTTTCCAAGAATTTAAACAGCAAGTAGCATCTTGTTAGGGTACAGGAATTTACCTATGGAGAACCTCGATAGCTGCCGAAAATTATTAATGATTATATATGTTATTTAAAATAATGAATTATATACCATTTCTTATGTTACGTCTTTGGCGGGTAGGCGGTTCTGCGGGTTTACAACCGTATTGTTTAAAAATCACACTGTTTTAAATGTATGAGTCACTAGTATGCTCTGATATATGTTCTGCAATGAAAATAAAGATTGTTTTGTTGTTAATTACTCCATAAATGTGTAATGTGTTAATTCAGTCTAAAATCTTTTTGCAACGTTTATATGCGATATACGTAGCTGGAAACTACCTAATATTTAAAAATAATAGTTACAACATTCTATTAATATATAATGTTGAAATAAATATCACACAAAGTCTGTATATCTGTTTTTAGATGTCTTATAAATTTTCTTTTAAAATAGTATTAATGATTTTTATGAACCTTGAGTAAAAATTATGTTAATTATTATTAATCTAATTGTTATTATTTTAAGTAAAAGAATAGCAAGTATTCGCATAACCACGGGATCTCTGTTTGTGTATGAATGCACGGATTTGTTTTTGTTATGAGAGGGACGCCTTAGAAAGCATGGTGTAGGCCACCTGTGGCTCGCATCCGATCCCACGATCGTCGTCGCCCCTTAATCAACACAACAGGTATTTAGTATTTACGATTATAATAAGTAATATTTCTTTTATAATAATATTGCAGCAGGTGGTGTAGTGGTAGGACACTCGCCTGGCGTTCCGCGAGCGCTATGTCATGGGTTCGTATCCTGGCCGGGGAGGATTTACTGGGCGCAATTCCTTAACTGTAGTCTCTGTTTAACGCAACAGTAAAATGTGTACTTGGATGAAAAAACGATTCCTCGCGGCGGGGATCGTATTCCAGGGACCTGCCCGAAACGCTACTCGTACTAGTGGCTGTACAAGAATGTAACAACTCTTGTATATATCTCAGGTTAGGGGCTAGGCATTTACACTCTTAGGTCAGCAAACTAGCTAGAAGGTTAGACTATTAGACTCCACTGGTCAATCGGGGCCCTGCATGACTCAGCTTATCCTAACCTAGCCCAGCTTAAACCATCTTAGCATAGTTCACTCTAGCTGTGCATAGTGCTTGCACAGCCTTGCTTATCCTAGTTTACCTCTTCCTAGCCTACCGTAGCCAAGCCTATCCCAGTATACCCTTACCTAGTCTTGCCTAGCCTAACCCTGCCTTGCTTTTAAACATGACCAGTCCTTCCTACCCTAGCCAAGCCCTGACCAGCTTAGCCACGCCAATCCCTGCCTAGATTTAGCATAGCCTTGCCTTTTTATTAATATATAGAGGGTACCACCTCTGGTTGAGTTTGTAGGAACCCTCCACTTATAGGGTTGAGGGTTCCATATATATATATATA